>NC_042616.1:228641926-228926926 GCF_901001135.1 Rhinatrema bivittatum | reverse complement strand
GCTACATGATGGAGAAATTAATTTAAAAAAATAGAAAAATAAATCCTGCTGTATGGTTCAAACATTTACTTATTAAATTCGGATATATTTTTCTACAGTACTTTCTAACATGGAATCCATGTATTCACCCTCCACTCACCTCCCCCCATCCCCCTAAAAAAGATCATAGAACACTTGCACATGCCTTTGTCGTTCACTTTGACAACTGCTAATAATTGGAAAAAAAAACAAACCCCGAGTTGAGTGGCTCATTCAGGAAGCCTGAAGTCTAATTACCCCTCTGAAATGTGTTGCACATGGAGGTTCTTGTGAACCACAAGCTTTGCACAAAATCTGTTCTGCTATTTTTATCTCAGTGAGGCTGTATTTATATAAATTACACGCACCCGCAAAACAACGACTGTACAAGTGTCAGTTTGTAATGTGAAAGCCTTTGGGTTTAATTTTACGTGTTCTGGGCTCTCGCATGCTGCTTTGGATTAAACGAAAAGATATTTTCAGCGGTACACTGAGCTTTTAAATGGAAGGCATAATTTCCATGCCCTCATTCCCTTTTGTTATTATTATTCATTTCAGCATTGATATAACAGCCAAATGGTTTACCAGTCTGTGTCACTATCACATGAATAATAACTTGAGATCTCACAACCCCTCTATTTATCAAGTAACAATGTTGCCTAAAAATAGCTAGCTGCATAACTATGAGGGGGGGAAACGATGTACCAATATGTTTTGAAGTCTGCAAGCAACAAAGCTAGCGTGGGGTATTTACACAATGCTGCAGGTCAGGCATGACGCGAGCAGAAGGGAGGAAAGGGGGCGTGCGGAAGAATGTTGTCAACTGGAACCACTTGGAGCGAGGCCAGATGTGGTAGGGTGAATTAGGGTTTCTGTACTGTGCCACCAAGATGTGCCGTGTGTACCAACAGCCATCATAGCTAAAAAGGGGAGCTGTGTGCGTGAGACAGAATTCCGTCTGCAGCATTAATCAACCAGGCCAAATGTCTTTGTAATATAGTGGCACTAATCCTTGTACAATACGTGGCCTGTCATAATTCATTTTTTTACTAATATTCATTTGAATATTAGCAAACACGATAAACTCCAGTTAGGCTGAACGCAGAAGTGTTATCCGCTGCAAATCACTTGGGACTGTGCTCTACTGTAAGTGACTTAGAATTTGTGGCAGACGCGCTCTGCAAAGTTTTACTGACGTTTCACAGCTTTACGTTCCTGGAAAAGAGGGGAGGGATGACCCGGGGTAACAATACTTTAGAAAACTTGTTTCATGTAGGACGCTTGCAAAAAAAAAAAAAAAAAAAAACGACCATCCTTATGTTCCACTAATCACTTACAAGAATGTGCTGTTTTAGCTTCTGTGCAAACGGCTCCGATAAGATTTGAGACCATGTGTGTTTGAAGGGGAGAGGGGGGTCTGCAGTACTGGTCTGCTTCTTCCAGGTACAGCTTCAATGATTTTTTTATCTCGGCTTGGAACAGAGAGTGGGTTCTGATACTAATACTGATAAAAGCATAAAGGGCTGATGCCATCTGCCATGGCAACTATCAAGATGGCAGCTGCTTTTCATCAGCTGTATCTGAACTTTGCATTAATGGGAATTCAGGCACAGTGGGGTGTGTTTTCAAACAGGACATAAAAAAAAAATGATAGCACTCGGCTGAATAGAGCCGATTCTATGCGTGTCAGCCCGCTCTCCTCTCCCTTGCCGCGGTGAGAAGAAAAGGCGGCTGTCTGCCTGCACTTTTGCCGTCGTTTCACCTCTCGTGACCTGCCTTCCCGCCACTCTGGTGGAGCTCGCGCGACGGCTGAAGGGACGCAAGCCTGAGAGGCTCAGACTCCCCCACCCACCCCGCTGCCTCTGCTAGGAGCGGGAATCAAATGCCTTGCCTCTGGAGGCTGTGCAATCAATAAACTAGCGCATTGCTGGGCTAGCACACCTTCTGAGAGAGACGCTTTATTTTAAATAAATGGATGGTATCAAAGTAATCATTTTTATTTTCTGTGAGAATGGAGCCAACTGGGCGGCAGTTAACACGTGCACCCTTTCTTCATTCATTAGGAAACGCACAATGTGGCAATCCATGACAACATAGGAGGAAAAGATGTTAATTATGGTATGTGAGCTTTATTATTTTGCCTGGTCTGGGAAAGCACGTAGGAAGTAAATATTATTAAGCAGCACCACATGAATGAGCGATGTTCATTTGATATTACTCCTCTGCAATCTAGTCAGTCTTTTTTTTTTTTTTTACAAGACTATTCGTTTTCATTTCTCTTCCCAACACATTTTTTTTTATTTTTTGGGGTAGTCAAAGTTAGATTTCAACAGCTCTTCAAGACATCGAACGCTGGGTCCAAACGGCATGCGGTGTAAACTTGTTTTGCTGAAGCAATGATGGTTGTTTTCTTTGCAGTTCCACAGATTTTTGGCTACTTTGCTGTTGTCACATAAACCTGATTTGAAAGGGTCTGCAGCTGCCGCCTCCCTGGAGCTACAACCACCATGCTTACATGTCTAATAATATATAGAGTATGACAGACAACTAATGGTATGGCTCGTGGAATTAGAAGCTAACGTGTGAAGCTTTTAAAGTGCCTGCCTTTCAAGACCGGGCAGTGCAGAGTATACCCACTGCAGCAAGATCAGATTCTCTTGTGTGCTATATCCAGGCCATCCACTTTTCTAACCCTGATTTCTTATTCCATATGGTTATGAATTGACAGAGAATTTATTTATTTATTTATTTATTTATTTATACATACTGACGTTCCTGTGTAGCATACACATCATACCGGCTTACATACAACTGAACAGTCGCCTGGGGGCGATACAAGGAACATGAGATACAATAAACTTAGTGACTTTACTACCAGATCAACTTAGCTACTGAACGAGATGCAAGAACTTTATAACTTTGCTAACAGATCAACTAAAATACCGATTCAGCTGCGGGTACATTCAAATTAATTACAGAAGGAGCTAGGAACTGATGAATGCTGGGTGGCAAAGAATTGTCATATAAAGTTCAGCCCTCTCCTATTCTTCTCTGATGTTCTTTGCCTATTCTCATCCTTGTATCTATCCCTCTGAATATATGTCTTATCCTTGAATGGCTTCTGGTTTCTTCAGATATTTTCGAGGCAACAAGTTTGCTGACTTTGCATCCTGGTTGGAGAGTAAACAGTTACCTTACAATTTTATCATATTTTTTTCCCTTTGTTAGAATTTTTCTAAATTTTAGAATTGCCTATGCACCAGGGCTGGTGCTTCCAAGAGGCAAACTAGGAGGTCACCTAGAGCACCAAAATTATGGAGGCAGCAAAATCCCACCAGCATGAAGCCAAGAGGGGTGCTGTGTCAAAATGAATACCACCAAAGAAGGGAGAGATGTGATGGTAGGAGGTTGTACTGTGCTGGAAATAAGTTGGGGGAGTGGGGACAAGACTAAAGGTTCACCTAGGGCACTAAACTCTCTTGCACCAGCCCTGCAAACAGCAAGAGAGAGAGAGAGAGAGAGAATGAGCACTTACATAAGCAAACAGAAAGAGAGAGAACGAAGGAAGACTGAAATATTCGACTCCAAAACCCTGAATGCAATGCTTCAGCACAGTGTAAAACAAAAAAGAGCATTCCTGTTTGACTAGACAGAAAAAGGAATCATTTTATCTTCATAGGAGAGTCACACCTTGATATGTTGCCTGCATGTATCACACCCTTAAGAGGCATATATTCAGTGATACTTAGATGGATAAGTATGGACTTAACCGGCTAAGTGGTGGCGGGTGAGTATCTGGTCCCATCCAACTAAATAGTTAACTGGATAAATGGTGAGCAGGATATGGGCATTATGGAGAGTAGCTACTAATATGGTTAATTAGCTAGTTAAGTAGCAATATTCACACATAACCAGTTAAGTTAATGGGTAAATTAAACCTGCTCAGTAGGGATTTATTCAGGTATATTCAGCGGCATAGCCGTGGCACTGAATATTCCATGTGAGTTAGGTGGATAACTTTTATGTTTGAATGGCTGCCCCTAGCAGTGAATTTGAGAGACTGAGATCCTACCCAACATAACGTGGCTTAAGAGTGAAGTTCATTTCTGTCATGGTATGCACAAAATAAACCCACTTCGAAATATTAGCCTGACAGAGACTGAGAGCCAGACATAAGGATCAGGGAAAATTGGGGGAGTGGGGGAAACATATACACACAATGCAAATAGCCTTAGCGCTACACTTTTTAAAATAGAATATTTCGTACAGGCCTTTAACATCCTACAACATCTGAAAGGGAAAAAATGCCACAGGAAAATAATGTGCAAGCAAAACCATATGCAAAAAGGGCTGCAGGACTTTTCTCAGATCCCAAAAAGTGATCTATTCAGGCAAAAGGCCTGCAGCCCAGTTTGCACATATTTTTGCTAGCATATATTTTATAACTGTTTTCTGTTCTTCAAGTTGCAGGAAATTAAGGCCTTGGACAAAGTGTACTGTGTCAAAACTAGGGAAGCAAACTGACATACATGCTTTTTGCATCTTTTGTTTGCCATAACTTTGCCCGGTCACTAAATCTAAACATTCAGTCTGTATTCAAAAATCTGCTGAACAGATAACTGACAGATTTTAGCTGGCACTCTTTAGGAAAATAGGTTTTCAGCTGAATATTTGTCACAGTCTAGCTGGTCAAAATATGGTGGACTAGAATTAGTGCAGCTAGGTTCAACCACACGAGCTGGTTAATCGCACTTACGGATTAAATTGTACAAAAACTGTCCAGATTCCTACCTCTCTTCTGGCACTCATTATTTAAAAAAAAAAAAAAAAAAACATATCACCTCCGCTGCCCCATCTCTCCTCCTTCCCAGTTCACAAAAATGAACCCTGCCCAGAAGCAATCCACCCCTCTTTAACTCCCAATACTCAGTAATACAAAATACATCCCAGCGACCAATCTCTCTTCTCTCCTTCCCTCCCTCCTTCTCATTGCACAATAATTCAAAAATATAAACATCCTGGCATCCCCATCCGCTTTTCCCGTTTCTCTTCAATGCTCAATAATAAAAGAAAACCATCCCAGCAATGCCATCCTTTTTCCTGCTCTCCCTACTACATATTACAACCAAAGAGGTGCCACGCCAGGTCAGACCAAGGTCCATCGATCCCAGCATCCTGTCTCTGGCAGTGATCGGTCTGGGTCACAAGTACCAGCAGATCCCCAAGAGTTGATTTATTTCACTCCCAGGGATGGCTTTCCCGACTCTTTCTGGTTAATAAGTGTGAATGGAATTTTCCTTCAGAAACGTGTCCAACCCTCTTTTGAACCCCTCTAAGTTAGATGCCTTGACTATGTCCTCTGGCAACAGATCGAAATCACGAAAGAAGAATATCCCATCTTACCGCTCAAAAGCCAGGCTGTAAAGGAAATATATTGGTTTATCAAGTGTAAAATTCTGCATCTCAACAAGTGATTATGATGAATGCCTTACAAAAGAGCTGTGTATTAAAGAATTTAAACCTAATGGATTTATACTCAATCAAGATAGTATCAGAATACATTACTAAGGGCTCTAATAGGAACACTTACGACATGTGAAAAAATGTTTTAAAAGGAAGTTAAACATGTATTATGCTTAGATACAGTAAAGTGCAAATGCAAAATCCAAAATGGAGACAGAATCATGCAGCAACTGAATGTGTAAAGTCAAGCATTATTAAACTGGAAACTAGGCAGCTACAACTTGAAAATCAGAGAGCAGTTCTGTTTGTAGCCATCCTACTGCTCCCACCACCTGCTGACCCATGACTACGTGGGCCCAAAAAAAAAAAAAAAAAAAAAGAAGATCACAACTTTATGGTGAGAGCACAGGATCCATCTGCCACAGAAAAGTAGAAGAGAAGAGGCAGTGGTAAACCCTGCTCTTTCAGCTCAGAAAGCCGAAATACAGCAAACTAATAATTAATAGGGATGTGAATCGTTTTTGAACGATTAAAATTATCGTCAGATAATTTTAAAATCATCCTAAATCGTTAGAGTGCACGATACAATACAAATGCCCCCGATTTATCGTCAGGGGCATTTGTATTGTATCGTTAAATAGGGCACGGGAATTATTTGGGGGAGGGCGGGAAACCGGCACACCAAAACAACCCCTAAACCCACCCCATCCCTTTAAAACCAATTCCTTACCCTCCCCCACCCTCCCGAACCCTCCCAAAATGTTAAATTACCTGGTGGTCCAGTGGGGGGGGGGGGGTCCCGGGCGCGATCTCCCGCTCTGGGGCCATCGGCGCCATTTTGGCTGCCACTAATTAAAATGGCGCCGATGGGCCCGATAAAAAAAAAACCCACCCGACCCTTTAAATCGACCCCCCACCCTCCCGACCCTTTTTTTTAGGGAGGCCCACGCCGCTAAAAAAAACAACCCACCCGACCCTTTAAATCAACCCCACCCTCCCGACCCCCCCCCCCCCAAAAACCTTTTAAAATTACCTGGTGGTCCAGGGGGGCCTCGGGGAGAGATTTCCCGTTCCCAGGCATCAGCTGTTCTAAAAAAATAAAATGGCGCCCCTATTATACTATACTCTATAATAGGGGCTGATGAGTAAAGATGGCCGGCGCCATCTTTAAAGATGGCGCCGGCCATCCAGTGCTCCTACCATGTGACAGGGGCCGGCCAATGGCACGGATACCCTGTCACATGGTAAGGGCAAAGGGGCATCGGCGCCATTTTTTTTTTAGAACAGCTGATGCTTGGGAACGGGAAATCTCTCCCCAAGGCCCCCCTGGATCTCTCCTCTCCCCGAGCCCCCCTGGATCTCTCCCTGAGGCCCCCCTGGACCACCAGGTAATTTTAAAAGGTTTTGGGGGGGGGGGTCGGGAGGGTGGGGTCGATTTAAAGGGTCGGGTGGGTTTTTTTTTTTAGCGGCGCGGGCCTCCCTAAAAAAAAAATTAGCGATGTGAATTGGAATCGGAAACGATTCCAATTCACATATCTTAACGATCAGATTCCGCCCCCCCCCCCCCCCCCCCCCCGCAGCCGAATCTGATCGTTAAGACGATCTGGCACACGATTCACATCTCTAATAATTAATCCTGTGCCTCCAATATTGCATTAAAGCTTTCTTTAGTTTTCAGTATTCCAGACAGGACAACACATTTCTATGCATGGAAATTAAAGTCAACAAATAAGAATGATATACGGGTCAGAGCTATCTACAAACAATATGGGCAAAACGAACTGTGCAAAACTGATACCAGAATCTAACATACAATACCAAAAATTCTAAGCGACTGTTTTTACTAATGTCACATAAATGTTTATAACCCCAAACTTTATCTGAGTACAAAACAATTTGAAAATTTAATATTTTTTATTATATATATTTGTTTCTTATGTATACAAAAGTATATAAAAAAATCCCAACATTTTATAGGAATATCCCTTTCTTCCTGTTATACTTGAACTTGGTTTGTGGGCCCTTGGGTCGTGGAGAGAGCCCTGAGGGGACTCTCCAGGACAGGCAGGGTCTCAGCAGTGATGGACACAGGAGTCAGATATATTTATTATACAGCAAAGAGAAACCCGAGGAGCGGGTTAGTAAGCTCAGCCCAGAGTAGGAAGACCTGAGATGGATTCTCCGGTAGTGGTCCGCAGAGCGGGGTAACCCGAGTAGTACTTTCCTCTTGGTAGCTCTTGTGCATGGAAGAGAGCATTAAGATAGGTGAAGAGACCAAGCTTTAAGGATTATTTATTTATTGTATTTCTATATCATCATTCTGTGACCAATCATAACGATTTACAAAGAAATAAATAACAATAAGACACAGGTATAAATAAATATTAATGCATTAATAGATTAAATGGTTCTAATATAAAATTGATAAAATCTATAGTAAAAAAAAACATAAACATAAAATAAAGTAAAAAATTGCCTTAATTGCCTTAAATTAATCCTACAAAAGCCTGATTGAAAAGCCATGTTTTCAAGTTTTTTTTAAAAGCCAGGAAATCTCCTTGTAACCTTAAATCTGGGGGAAGAGAGTTCCACAATTTAGATCCGGCAATAGAAATTGCTCTCTCTCAAAACTTCACTCAGATGGGCAGTTCGCACTGAAGGGATCACTAAAAGGCCTGTATTAGCGGATCTAAGATTTCTTTGGGGGATTTAAAACCGCATTATGCCATTCAGATGTATCATTCTTAATGATTGTGTAGAATAAACAGCGAACCTTGAATTCTATTGACTGGAAGGCAATGTAATGAGAGTAATGTTGGGGTTTCCAGACCCATACGAAAATCTTCATAAATTAAGAGAGGAGTAAGAGTCTAACTAGTATTTTTTGAGCAGTAAATTATGCAGATTATATCAGGAAAGGTTGTGGTATCCAAGCATGGGGCGGATTTTAAAAGGGTTACGCGCGTAACCGCTCCTGCTCGCGCCGAGCCTATTTTGCATAGGCCTGGCGACGCTCTCAAGCTCCGGGACGCGAGTATGTCCCGGAGCTTTGTGAAAGGGGCGTGGTGGGGGCGGGACAGAGGCCTCCGGCACAGCAGCTGTGCTGGGGGATCGCGCGCCGGCAGCTGACCGGCGAGTGCCAATTACGCCTGCCAGAGGTGTAAATAAATAAAGGTAGGGCGGGGATTTAGGTAGGGCTGGGGGGGGGCAGGTTAGATAGGGGAAGGGAGGGGAATGTGGGGGCGGGGGGAACGGGGGGAACGGGGAAAGCCATCGGGGCTTCCCTTGGGCTCAGCACGCAAGATGCACAAGTGTGCACCCCCTTGCGTGCGCCGACCCCGGATTTTATAACATGCGTGCGGCTACGCGCACATGTTATAAAATCGGGCGTACATTTGTGCGCGCCGGATGGTGCGCACAAATCTAGCCCCCGAGCGCAGGTTTTAAAATTCAGCCCATAGGGTATTCTCTTAATGGGTGGGAGTACAGGCCTGCCACTTCCCTTCATGTGTGTGTGTGAGAGAGAGGGTGTATGTGTTTCTGAGTATATAGGTTTGAGAGGGATCATGTGTGTGTGTCAGCATGCATGTGGTATGTGAGAGAGATGCTGTATGTGTGTATATCTGAGTATGCATGTGTGTTTGTGAGCATGTGTGTCTAAGCATGTGTATGTGAGAGAGGGGGCATGTGTGAGAGCATATGTGTGTGTGTGAGCATGTAGGTTTGAGAGATCTTGTGTGTGTATATTTAAGAGGGAACGTGTGTGTGTGAAAGGGAACGTGGGCATGAGAGAGAACATATATTTCAATGTTTGTGTGTGTGTATGTATAGATATATATCTATATCTATGAGAGAGAGAAGAGAAAGCTTGTACATCCCTCTCCCACTAATCTACAACAATCCCAGTGCGACTGGAAATAAAATATTCCCAGGTATGGAGAGCATAAATCCTTATTAGTTATTAGTTTTAATTTTTGGACTCTCTCGGATAATCCAAAATCAAAACTTTACTGTAACCAAGTCTCAAAAATAGAAAATAATCATCACCCAGCCCCCAACTGATCTCTCAAAATAAATCCAAAATACTCTCTGCCACAGGCCTGCTCCTCTGCACTAGTGTCCTTTTAACTGGCAGGCACCTGGGCGACCCTCTCTTCCAAGAGTGAAAGATAAGCTCCAAGCTGGACACTGGGTTCTCCTTATGCCTCTTTGATGGCACAAGATATCTCTGGTACATAGTCTCAAAAACACAATCCTTTCACCCTTCCTCTGGGCAGGCATGGTGACTCCAAAAATCCCTCATAAAATGAAAACGAGGTACAAAACATCTCCAAGAACACAAGAAAACAGCAGAAAACCAAGACCCTGTTTTCTCTCCTTGGTATGGTCAGCAGGGACACATAGTTCCTTCCTCTGTCCACCACAGGCAGCGGACATTCTCCTGGAAGCTGTGCACAGAGTCTCTCCAAAATACAAAATGCCATACAAAAATCTCAAACTCTTTTCGCAAGAGACAGTCCCTTCTAGACCGTGGGGGAGCTAGACAGGGAAAATGCCTGGTCCTACCTTTCCAACTCAATTGTGAGGTCCAAACTTATTAGAGACCGGGAACTCCAAAACTCTCCTCTTCTAAAATCTCAGCGCAAAATGGCCTGGCCACACCTATTCACTTTTCTGCATGCATATATGTAGACTGGATAGCCAACTCCTGCAACCCGGGAGAGGTGCTTGGAAATGCTTGGACTACCCCTCTCTCTCTCTACACTGATTCTAACTAGGGACAATAAGGTATAGGGACCTAGGAGGTCCTTTACATATTTTATTTTGATGCTTGTTTTAATTTTTACTTTTCATTAATTTTTGTTTTCATTACTATGATGTATTTTAATACGATGGCTAATGGCCAAAAATTGTAGACCACATCGGGCAGACTTACTTGGGCCAGGACTGTGGTAGAGAAAACTGAATAAAGAATCAGCCATACACAATCTTCTCTAAGTATCCTCCTTTTTTTTTTCCCCCAGGATAAGCTTTCTTTCCCTGTGCTTGGATCCATAGAATCCTGGACATGTTAAATCCTTGTTATTCTAACGTCTAAGCAACTATTTACATAATGCAAACAGCAGACTTGTCTGAAATTCTATCTGAATTTCTCACATTGTTACATACACACATTCATTTACTGGAGGTTGAATTTAAGGCTTTTACTTCACAAACTTCAAAATTACTATTATATTCCTTGCATTGTGATTGCGTGTGTAAAAAATATTTAATTATTTTATTTTTACTGACAATCAGTAAAAATAAAGGGTAAGGGGTAATAGCGCCTTGAAAACGCACGGCCAAACTCGCAAAAACTAATAGTATTCATCACATGCAAATGCAAATGCAAATGCATGCTGATGAGCCTATTAGTTGCCCGGGATACTGAAAGTAAAATGTGCGGCCAAGTCGCACATTTTACTCTCCGAAATAAACGCCTGCCCAGAGGCAGGTGTTAATTATAGACAACACCAGGAAAGTGTATAGAAAAGCAGAAAAAACTGCTTTTCTGTACACCCTCTGACTTAATATCATAGCAATATTAAGTCGGAGGTCCCAAAAATAAAATAAACCCAAAAACTTAAAAAAAAAAATCTGTCCGCCAGTCCACGGGTTCGAAAACGGACGCTCAATTTTGACGGTATCCATTTTCCGAATCAATGGCTGTCAGCGGGTTCGAGAACCAATGCCGGTAAAATTAAGCAGCAGTTGTCGGACCCACTGACAGCCGCTGCTTCCGCTAATAAGGAGGCGATAGGGATGAACTATTGTCCCTAGCGCTTCCTTATTAGTACGGGCCCTAATTTAGTGAATCGGGCGACCAGGAGAGGTGCCTGGGCATGCATTGGGAGAGCGGGCTGTCAACATGGAGCGCCGGCTCTCCCACACATTACATTGAATCGGCCTGAATGTGGCATCATCTCCTTTGACTTTTGTTTTAATTTTTTTCCATGGAGTGAAAGAACCACCTGTACAAATCCGCACCATTCCCAGCACAAGAGTGATTGTTTCACTTACACTGTCATCTTTCAACCATCTAGCTCCATGCCAAAAGGGACAGATTGAGCTAGTCTTGATTTTATCCCCATTGCAGGCATGAAAAGGCAGTCCTGCTCCTCTTAGCAACAATCATAACTACATCTCCATGCTTGCATCATGAGTAAATCCAGGACTGACTCTGCTAGTCCCTTTTAACAAGGAGCTACATGGTATGAATTGAAATGTTCATCTATTTGACTCCATGTGCTCAAACATGTTAGGGAGCATAACTACCGTATATTTAGCATTTATTTCTTTAACTTCTTTTCTTATGAGTATGTTTTGTTATCTTTTGTCTTTTTCAGCTTGAGAAGCATTCCTATAGTAACTAAACCTCAAGTTGCTTGTATTTATATATAGATATATATGGGTGCCAGCAAAATCTCCCTTACTGTGGGCCAGATTTTAAAACACTGACGCGCGTGAAACCCAGGCCTTATGCACGCCAGGCCAATTTTCAAAGGGTCCGGCCACGCGCATAAACCCCCGGGAAGCGTGTAAGTCCTCGGGTAAGTGAAAGAGATGGTCCGGAGGGCAGGAGGTCCAGGGGGCGGGGCGGTCCGGGATGGATCGGGGACAGGGCAGGGCTAGAGGCACCCGGCACAGCGGCACAGAAGCAGGAGCAAAAGGTAGGACAATGAATTTGGGGAGATTAAGGATAAGGATAGGGGAAGGGGAAGGGAGGTAAGGCTAGGGGGTTGGGAAGTTCCCTCCCAGTCCGCTCCTTTATTGGAGCTGACTGGGAGGGAACTGAGGAAGGCCTCAATGTGTTGCCGCGCATATTTGCCCATCTCTACCCCTTCTTGCGCATGCCGACCTGGCATTTTATAACATGCGCATGCTAGCGTGCACATGTTATAAAATCACGCGTCCATGTGTGCGTGCCGGGTAGCGCGCGCACATGGAAGCGTGCACGCACTGTTTTAAATTCTACCCCTATATGTATCAGAGTTTTCACATATGCTGGATGTATGAGGTCAGGGAGAATAGGAGTGGGTAGTGTTGTCTGACACTCCCCACTGGGAGGTGTACTATAAAGGATTTTTGTTTAACAGAACTCATAAACCCACTTTGGCTTGTGTTCTTTTGTCCTGTCCTAGGAAAGTAGCTGAGACAGGCTCAAGACTTGCATTCAAGGAGAATTTTGAGATCGAGAAAACCTAAAGAGGTAAAAAAAAAACAGTGAAAGGAGAGTAAGTCTCAAAAGCCTTGCCTGCCACTGAAAATTTTGCCTTATTGCAGAGTGGATTTCTGGTTGGAGTCAAAGTAAGGACCTCCAGGCCGGTGAGATCTACAGTACTTTCAGAGTTGCTACCTGGAAAGAACCAACAGGAACTCATCTGCTCAGGACAGTGTCCAAGTTTCTGGACTACAGAGACGTGCACAGCAGAAAACAAACAGCTACCAAAAATGGGAGAGGCCTGGGATGGTCATGTTCTGTTAGGAGTATCTCAGAGCCAGTGGGGTGGTGGAGGAAGAAAATCCCTCGTGTGTGAGGATTTGCAGTGACTGTACTGTTTTTGTTTTCTGTATAGACTACACTATTTCTCATTGTTCACTCTAATGATTTTATTCATCTGCATCACTTATTCCAGTTATGAACACCACCAGACTGTGGGGCAGTATATTATTCTTACTGGAAGGTTGTCAGAAGACCGAAAACAGCCTAAGAGCCTTGAGAGTCTTTAATTTTCCAAAACTCTCTCAGGAAAGAACCGAAAGGAGCATGGGGTACCTAACTGCCCCACCAACCCCAAATATTCCCCAAAGTCCTAATAGCTGGTGGAACAGGGGTTACATTTATAATAGGTATTTGTATCTAATTTAATAATGTGTGAGGCAAATCTATAATCTGAAGTGGCTAGAATAACAAACTCTGGAAACAGAGGGGGTGCAAACAGGGGAGGTATAATGACAGGGCTGTGCTCTATAATTAGTAGCAGATCTCTTCTCTTAAGAAAGCAGGCGGGATAGATTCACTTGTTACTGACGTACACAGATATAACATTCTCAGCAGCAGTTTGCTTAAAGTCCAAGATATCTGTTGCCTTTTTCCAAGCTTCCTTCAACTTGTTTTAATGAGTTGCGACATAAGCAGTGCAATGTAGGGTTGTACATTTATCTTTTAAACAAAATGAAAAATGCAACAGAAAACTTGCTTTTTGGAGTTTTCGCTCCCTGAGGATGGAGCCCAGGATTTGAAGTTCCGAGGAATGGATGTCGATGTCCTTCTGCTGTACAAAGACTGTTGTTAGGATGGAGGGAATAGGAGGAGAAATTTTCAATAGTGATTATTATATCTTTTTGGCTATTGTGTACTTTGGTGTGTTATAAAAATAATTGGGAAAATGATTAAACAAAAAAAAATCCTCCAAATTTTTTTTATTTTTTTTGTTAACTTTTGGAAAGTCATAAAAGACATTAAAAAACCATGATAGCTCCCTAAACAGAAAAATTCCCCTCTCCAGCCTTCTCCTTCAGCCCCACTTCTCCCCAAAGGTTTCTTACCCATTGCCTGGAGTCTTAGATGTAGAAAAGGACAGGCACAATCTATAACTGCTCCTGCCCCGCTGGGTACCAGTTCAAAACTGGCATCAGACAGCCATTTTGTTGTATGACCATATGTTATTCAGTAAATAAAATGAAACAAACATCAAATGAATCAAAACACAAATAAAAATGCCACCCAAAAAGAAAACATGAAATAAACAATAATTTTTCCCTGCATATCCTTAGGCCTCTGATCAATTGTACAAATCAGAAGTCTGGTTTACATGCAAAACACTGATATATACTTTTAAAAACTTTAAATTGTATCTCTAAGATGAATGTCATTCCTTAAATATTTTTGTATTACTTTGGCATTTTAGTTGACAGAGATGTAAACCTGAAAGTCTATGGCTTTGAATACCATCTTGCTTGCTACTACACCAATGGGATTCAAATTTGCAATCTAACTACAGCATAAACTCAGAACACAAGCATCTGGGACCTAACATTGGGCTGTCATGGAGAGAATATTGATGACAAAGCTGGGTAGAATTATGATCACAAGAAATACAGTGAGTTTGTCTATCCATGTTTTATATATTGAAAAAAGCACACCAACAATACTTTTGGGACTGGCAGTATGCTATTTTATACAGTGTATTGCAATGAACACCAGGACAAGATGAGTTCATAAGAACATAAGAACATAGTCATGGATAGCACAATAAGACTGCATATTCTTTACACTTAAGGGCATGAGGGAAGCATAAGAGGTGAAGAGTGAGAGCACTGGGAGAAAGAAGATAGAGGATTTTTCAGACCACTTTTGACAGCTCCATACACTATGATTTTGATAACAATAGAGAGAGAGGAGAAGAATTAAATGATTCATTCAACTGGCACAGGTTTACAGAGCCTTTTACTTCTAGGTTATGGCTTAAATCCAGCATGGAAGTTGACTGAAAGTCGTTACATTTGAAAGATGTTCAGTGGTCTATGTAAGATGAGGTGGTGGTTTTAGTCCATTTCCTAGTGGAGAGGTATCCACAATCCACATGACTAAAATCACCATCACATTTTGGCACTAATTGGTGCTCTTGTAGACAAACTCATCAAGGAGGCCAAAGGCTGATCAGGCATGGAGATACTTACAGGGTGGGAAACATTTGTCCTGATTGTTGCTCCCCTTCTCTAGTCAATGCACATCTTTCAATACGAGCTCAAGCAATTTTCAGTACCTTTGTAGAACACAAATGTGCCTAGACACACTCACCTGAAAGGCTAATTCTAAAAAGCTGAAGCAATCACCTAGAAACCCCCTCCCTACACACACACACACACAATTATTGTGTGAACAATCTTTAGAACTGGAGGCAAGAACCTCTAATCATGGGAGTAATATTTGACTATTTTGGTGTTTGAGAGATAAGGGGAAACAGATTTAATTTAATTTATTTGATTTATGAAATTCATAGCCATCTTTTCCAGGAGAGTTCCTACATTGCTGTCTTTTACCTAAATAACAAGGTCATTTGTCAAAACGAAATAGGCCGTTATCGCACGCGTTACGGCGTTAATCGCGTGAGATAACGCAGTAACGCGTGCACTTAAGGCCTATCGCAAAATGCGTCTGCAAATAAAAAAATTCATGTTCAAGTGAGAGGAGTTGGGGCGGGATAAATGTAAAGTAGGGGGTGGTAGCGCGCTGCGCGATACTTATCGTGGGTCAGTAACGCGGCTAACTACACCTTTTTGCTGGGCGGTACGGTCTGATCGCGGGCGGTATCATGGTCTGCGGTATCATCACAGCACGTATTGTGTGCGATAAAAACTGCAATCAATACACACAAACCTACCAAGCATTCCTGGATCAATAAAAATGGCTGTTTTTAGCAGGTCAGGCTTCCTAACTGCTTTTGGTGAGTGGCAAGTGTACTTGTACATGCATTCTTCATGCCTGGCCAGCCTCGATGCACGCAATGACATGTGGAAGATTAAGAACCAGAACAGGACCCAAGGCCACTTCCAAGATGTCACAGGGAAGTACCAGCAGAACAGGCAGAGGCTCCGATGCCGCGGGCTCTAGGCCCTGCCCAGAGATGGGCGTGTGCACAGCCATGGGCCGGGAGATACAGGGAGTGTATCTTTCCTCCAAGAACATCCTTGATGGGGCATGCCTGAGGACTTTGTGGTTAGCAGGTATTGTCTCAGCTCTCGGGCAATCCTGGAATTATATGAAGACATCTGAGGGGATTTGGATCTGGTCACGGCAAGATCCCGCGCTGTCCCTGGCCTCAAACTGTTGACCATGCTCCATTTCATGGCAAGTGGCTCCTTCCAAACCACTGTAGGGGTGGTGGGGGGAATGTCCCAAACCATATTCACATGCTGTCTTCAACTAGGTCATTGCAGCTGTAACTGACCGCATTAATCGATACATAAAATTCCCTCATGCCAGGCAGGACTTGATGGACTTGAAGAGAGGTTTCTATGCCTTTGCACACTTTCCCAATGTCATCGCAGCTATCAACTGCATTCATGTGGCCATCATTCCACCATGTCAGAGGGAGGAGACGTCCCGCAACAGAAAGCTCTTCTACTCCATTAACATGTAAGTGGTCTGCGATGCTCGAATGTGCATCTCGGTCATGGTGGCCAGGTACCCTGGAGCCGTGCACGATTCCTTTATACTTAGGCAATTGGGACTCTTTGAAAATGCTTATGGGTATGTGGCTAATGGCACCCAAATGGGGGTGGAGAGCTGTGGGGGAGGACGTGATCAGTGGCATAACATCTGGTTTCTGCATTTATGTATGCAGGACATTGTCCAAGGGCATGCCTTTCTCTGCCCATGTTTCAGAAGCTGCCAAATGAGTGCGGGAAAACAAGGCACAGGATATAAAGTCTGAATTCTCTATATACATAGCACATATTTATTACCTAAATAATAAATATGTTCCTATACTTCCCATTTTTAAGAGGTGGGAAGGTACACGCGCCTGCTGACGCATGGGTCGGGCAGCATCCACGCTGGTGCCCTGAATGGGGGGGTGGGCCCTCTGAAAATGGTGACAGGGGTTCCCCGTAGCAGGAACGAAGATGGAGGAGGGAGCTGTCATGCCGGTAAATGGGGTTGGCCGTGTGGACGACCTGTGCAACAAGATCTAAAGCTATTTGTATAACTTTAAACATAACCAGTTATACTTAAGTAAAAAAAAAAAAATTAACAGGCAAGCAGAGGGAGTATTTTCTGACTGGGATTTGAAGATGGTAACCTGGTAAGTAATAATGTAGTCATGCATAAAACCCTCAAGACGTGTTCCTGCATTCTGTTGGAGTCTGGGAGGGGAGAGGCAGGGGGCGGGCTGGGACAGCACCATTCGACGCTGTCCAGAGGAAGCACGTGCCGGCAGCCTGCCAGCCAGCAGAGATTACTTCTGCTCCAGAAGAGCAGTAAGTACTAAAATAAAAAATTTGGGGATAGGTTAGGTTTAGGGAGCAGGGAGGAGAGGGGAAGAGGGAGGAAAGTTAGGTAGGGGGTAGGAAAGTTCCCTCCCAGTTCGCTCCTTAATTGGTGCAGACTGGGAGGGAACTGGGAGAGGCCTGATTGCGTAATTGCGTGTTCCGGCTCCTGGTCACGGCAACCACCGACCGGCCCCTCCTACCTGCTGTCCTGCTTCTCTTCGCTGCGGCTCAGCACGGCACGTTCCGCTTCGCAGCCGGCCTTCCACGGCCCACCACATGACCGCTGATGCTGTCCTCCTCCATTCAGCGGGGCCCTCCCTAGGCGCACGTGCGCTGGAGGCGCTGCCTATTAAAGAGACAAGAGTGGGAGAATTAGGCCGGCCCCGAAAGATGACATCATCCAGAAGGGGTATGTAAACCCCACAGCTCCTCCTGAACCTTGCCTTCGCAACAGGTCCTCTTTGCTAGTTGCTACTGCCTTGCTCCAGCTCCATTCCTGCCTTGTTCCAGTTCCAGCTCCGTTCTTGCCTTGCACCAGCTCCAGCTCCATTCCTGCCTTGTTCCAGTTCCTGCCTCGTCCCTACTCCCGCCTCCATCCCTCGGCTTGATCTTCAAGATTTTGACCACGGTCCGTTGTCTCGTCTCTGCCTGTCTGCTGCCTATCCTGACCCTTGGCTGTTTTACCATTCTGCCTCTTTGCTGCCTGCCTCGGATCTTCTGCCTGGACTCTGATTCTGCTCTTCACTGCCTGCCCCGACCCGGACTGTTTACTGGTCTCTGCCTTATCTTCACCAGCACCACCTCCTGGAGACGAATTCCATTGGGGCAGTCCCTCAGTGGATATCTACCACTCGCTCCAGCCCAAAGGTCCACAACCATAACAGTGTGCGTATTTTGCAAAAATTCCCCCCTGCACACACCGCCCGCACATTTGTGCATGGCTATCAGATTTGATAAAATGTTGGCATTGGCACATGCATGTTATAAAATCAGTGCATCCATGTGTGTGTGCGTGCTGCTTTTAAAATTGATCCCTTATTTAAGAAGACTTTTTCTGATCATTGAAGAATGAGCAGATTTTATAACTTATCTTGGCAAATGCTATTGTGTATGTGGTCTAACATGTAGTTTTTATTATGTATGTTGGCTGTTGTAAGCCGCTTCGAAGCAAGAGGAAAGCTTCGAAACAAGTGGAGGTTAGAGATTAATCTGAGGAGAAAACTGAGGGAGCTAGAAACACAAAATAAGATGGTGCCCTCCACAATAATCAGAAACAAGTTAGCCCAAATCTGTGAACAGTTGAAACATCATTTAGATAGAAAGGTGGTATATAGCTGTTGCGAACAAAACAATGGCACTATGCTAATGGAATAAAATAGATAGGTTGCTAATTTACAGTTTAAAATGGGAGGTATTAGATTTTATATTTAAAATTCATAGGACAGATTCTTCTGGGTTGATCTCTGCAAGTTAAGCTATTTGTGATGCTTTTGCAGATTTCTATAAGACATGATATACTTCTGAAATAGATTTCTCACAATGGGAGCTAGAAGGCGTTTTAGATGACAATGAGTGATGGGTGTTGGGAGGCCCAAATTTCCAGACAAGAAGTAGAATGAGCTATTAAGTCCCTAAGTTTAGGGAAGACACTAGGGAATGATGGCTTTATTATGAACTTTTATAAGCACTATGCTCCTGTGTTAGACCCTAAATTGGCAGACATCTTTAATGATGCATTAGTTCCAGAGACCATGAGGCATGCAACTCCTAAAGCGATGAAAGATCCAGCATTATGTGGTTTTTATCGGCCTATTTCTTTACTCAGTAATGATATTAAAATCCTGGGAAAGATGCTAGCAAATAGAATACAACATGGGATTCCCAATTAATACACCTTGATCAGACAGATTTTATAATGGGTAGATGAAAGATTGACAATGTTAGAAGGACTATTTATCATGTCTATTTGGCAAAATAGCTGTCCTTTGATGTGCTTCTTTTGGCTCTTGATGTGGAAAAAGCCTTTGACCATGTTGAATGGAGTTATCTGTTCAACATATTAGCTAAGTTTGGATTTGGTGATCACTTCATAACATGGGTTAAGTATTTGTATTATCACCCAAAAGTACAGGTTCGAGTCAATTGTCATGTATCCAAACCCTTCTCTTTGGGGAAAGGTACTAGGCTAGGTTGCCCGCTTTTGCTGTTCTTTTTGCTTTAGTACTTGAGCCTTTAGCAACCACGATTGGAGCACATAAGGGTATAAAACTACTAAAAGATCATGGAATCTCACATTTCCTCTACGCTGATGACATTCAGCTTCTAATTCCCATACAAAACTCAATTGAAGACACATACAAAAAAACCTCAGATATACCTCTCTCAATCAAGCAACTACTAAACTCCCTGAAACTCATAATCAACTTTGACAAAACTGAAATCATACTCGTGGATAAAAAACCCAATCCAACTCCGCCACCCTTGACAATACTAGATAAACAAATGATAACGATAATCCCTACCACCCATACCAGGAACCTTGGAGTTACCATCGATGCTGAACTCTCCTTCAAATCCCACATAGTAAATAAAACGAAAGAAGGATACCACAAGCTACTAACCCTAAGAAATATAAAGCCATTTCTCAACCCCTCTGACTTCAGAACCGTCCTGCAACTGCTTATTTTCTCCACCTTCGATTACTGCAACGCATTACTTATTGGAATCCCTTCATCATCCCTCAAACCACTCCAAATACTGCAGAATTCAGCTGCCAGAATCCTTACAGGAAAAAAAAGAAACGAACACATAACACCCATTTTATCATCTCTTCACTGGCTACCTATTTCTGCATGAATTACCTACAAATCAATGACCATCATGGACTAAAAGGCTTAAACATAACCCCCCAAAACCCACAAAGAAACCTATGCTCTAACAACGCAGGATTCTTAAACATCCCCACCTTAAGAGACGCTCATCTTTCAACTACATGAGAGAGCATTTTCCATTGCCTCCCCCAAAATTTGGAACACCCTACCCAAAGAACTGAGGACCCAGCACATCCTGAAAACATTTAAAAAAGACCTAAAAACATTTTTATTCCGCAAACTCTATTCTAACTATCTGACACCTGATCATCCCAGCCCTCAACAGAACTCACAAGCATTATCCTCCTTCTTCATGCTCTCCTGATGTACCCTCCTTTCACCCCTCCCTGCTCTCTCACTTGTTTCATTAAGTTCATTGAAAATGTTCTCCTCACTATTCTGTTATTCAACTGCTAAGAAAAAATGTTTACTGTTCACAAAACTCTACTGTTCCCAACTACCATGTTAAGTCCATTTGATTGTATTCCATTTGCATATTTTGTATGATAATTGCATATTTTGTAAACCGTTATGATGGCTCTACCGAATAACGGTATATAAAACTCTACAAATAAATAAATAAATAGGTTTTGTGTCAATTCAGGATCTGAGCATAAAATAGTCATATTTATTTATTTATTTATTTATTTAAATAAATACATTAATTTATTAATGTATAAACTGTCATTCTGTATACAATTGTGGCAGTTCACAACAAATTAAAAAAATACATCAACATAGTCATAGTATCTTAAAAACCTAATATAAAGTACATCTATACAATATATTTAAATTGCATAATCTATATATCTCAGTCTATTTATAGCCATTTTATTTTCCAGCAAATAATAACAAAAATGCTAGCCCTTATTATTGTGTTTAATTGCTACTATCATAGGCCTATTTGAAAAGCCAAATTTTGAGTTCTTTCTTAAAAATCCTCAGATCATTATGTAATCTCAGCTCATGTGATAATGAGTTCCACAATTTATTACAGTCGAAAACTTATACCCCAAAAATCTATTCTTAAAACCGTGGTCATCTTATTCACGGGTCAATCCACATTATTGTTGGTATTGCAATTCAAGATGCATGATTGAATCATTTGCATGCTTTTCCTCTTGATCCCTTAATTCACCTGCTGCTATGAGGACAATGACAGTTATTTATTTATTTGAAGAGTTTTATATACCGTCATTCGGAAACGTTAAAATAACGCCATCATAACTGTTTACAAAATAGGTTATAGGGAAATGGGGGGTTAACAATGGTTGTAAAGTACAAACTGTTATTAGGCTTAGGAAATAACATAAGTAATGATTAAGTTCAGTTTATGAGTTCTTTCTTATTTAAGAAAAGCATAGATGTGATGAATTTCAATTAGTCATGAGGTTGTGTTGGAGGACGGCGATGTTTAGATGATCCTTTGGGTAGATTGGTATGCTTTGTTGAACAACCAAGTTTTTAATTCTTTTTTAAAGGTTTTTAGGTTTTCTTGAATTCTTAGCTCAGTCGGGAGGGAGTTCCATAGTTTTGGGCTGCCAAGGGAGATAGCTCTATTTTGGGTGGAGGTGAGTTGATTTGAATGCGTTGGTGGTGTTTTTAGGAGTCCTTTGTTTGCTGACCTCAGGTTTCTACTTGGGGTATTGTGAGGCTTTCACCGGTCTGTATACTGCTGCTTGCGTCTGTTCCCGGGATCCAATCCCTGCATGAACTTCCCTGGTCCCTTGGAAACTCAAAATAGCACTTTAGCTGTATTTATCTTACAAGTCCCCAGGTGGGATTTGAACCCTCACCACCTGGATAGAAGGCAGATGCCTTTCCCACTGAGCCAGCAACTCACTTTCCAACCACTGGCTTCAGAAGTCCCTCTCAAAGTCCATAGTTCAAAAGTCCGGCCCCACTGGGCCTAACTGCCACCTCCCTCCGTACCTCTGGAACCTCAACCCTTCCCCAGAGGTACAGCCACCCACTGGCAGTTCTCCAGGCAAAGTATCCTTGTTGTATGTCCAAACAACGGAAGTCCCCGCGCTCACCTTCCTTGTGATAGTGGTTGCAGTCCTTCACACCGTCGGGGATATCCAGTGTCCAAGTTTCCCAGAGCAGCCAGGCAGCCCGTTCCTTCCTCGTCAGTCTCTGGCAGGAGACTGAGACTGCTCTACTAGGGAGTCCTTTTTATCCTGTGGAAACTCCTCCTCCTCTGCCCACTGATTGGCTCTGGGGAGGTCCCACCCTTAATCCCCCAAACCTGTAGTTCCTCTGTCCTTGTAACATCTGGGGGAAGGAATCAAGGGACATCTCTAGCCTGGTGTTGCTGTATTTTCCTTCCCCCCCTTTCCCTTGAATCTTTGGTTCCTAGCTTTATTCTTCCTATCTTAGTCTAGCATAGTGACCCCGTCACAGGTATGTAGGTGTATGTAGGGGCTTAGCCAATTTTTTTTGTTCTCCGTATATAATTTTATGTAAGATAGAAAGGACTTTGTATTCAATCCTGTATTTTATTGGTAGCCAATGGAGTGAAATAAGGGTTGGGGTGATGTGGTCATGCTTTTTGGCTCCTGTGAGGATTCTTGCAGCTGCATTCTGTAGGATCTGGAGAGGGCGAATAGTGTTTAGCGGTAAGTTGAGAAATAGAGAGTTGCAGTAGTCTATATTGGAGAAAATTAGTAATTGTAGAACTGTTCTGAAGTCATTATTTGGGAGAAAAGGTTTTAGATGATGAAGTGTGAGTACTTTATGAAAACCGTCTTTGATTTTTGTTGAAATATGATTTTTGAATGAAAGATCTTTGTCTATAATTACTTCGAGGTTGCGGGCATGGTTGATTGGAGATAATATTGTATTTTGGTCTATGAGATTGAGTGGTGGTGTTTGTAGAGAGTTGTTCTTTCTGTCAAGTAATATCAATTCAGTTTTGTCAAAGTTGAGGATGAGTTTGATGTTGGCTAGTATTTCCTTTATGCTGATTAGGTAATTGGCAGTTAATTTGTATGTTTCTTCAATTGAATTTTTTATTGGAATTAATATTTGAATATCATCAGCATAGTTGAAGTGGGTTAGATTCAGATTTGCAAGGAAGTGGCAAAGTGGGAGGAGATATATTTTAAAGAGCATTGCAGAAAGGGCGGATCCTTGGGGGACTCCAGTGTCTAAGTTGATTTTCTTTGATAGGGAATCATTAAATAGTACTTGGTAGGATCTTTGTGATAAGTAGGAGAACCATTGAAGGGTTGTTTTGTTAGCACCAATTTCAGATAGACGATTAATCAGTATAGAATGGTTTACGGTATCAAATGCTGCTGATAGGTCGAGCAGGATTAGAAGGTAGCTTTGGCCTTTTTCGAATCTTTTGAGTACGAAATCATTCACAGCAAGTAGTAGTGTTTCTGTGTTAAGTTGCTTTCTGAAGCCAAATTGAGAAGGTAAGAGGATGTTATTATCATCTAGATCAGTGGTCCCCAAACCTGTCCTGGAGGGCCACCAGCCAGTCGGGTTTTTGGGATATCCACAATGAATATGCATGAGAGAAAATTTGCATGTTATGGAGGCAGTGCATGCAAATTTTCTCTCATGCATATTCATTGAGGATATCCCAAAAACCCGACTGGCTGGTGGCCCTCCAGGACAGGTTTGGGGACCACTGATCAGATGGTCAGTGAGTTGAGTATGGACAATTTTCTCAATGATTTTGGCAATGAATGGGAGGTTTGATATGGGTCTGTAGTTCCTTGGATTTTCTGGATGTAGATTGTTTTTTTTTAGAATGGGTTTAATGATGGCCGATTTTAGGCATTCTGGGTATTTTCCTTCAGAGAGGGAAAGGTTTACAATTTTAGTTAGTGTTTCGGTAATTAATGGATCGAGATTTTTTATTGTTGTGATGGGAATGGCGTCAATGGGGTATTTAGCTGGGTTCATTTTTTTGATGCACGTTTGGATTTCTAAGGAAGATGCTGTTTCAAAGTTGGACCAGGTTTTTGATTGAATGTTCAGTAATTTCTGGTTTTGAGATTCATTTTTTAGGTTGTTTTTTATAAGTAATTTGATTTTTTCATTTAAGAAGTTAGCAAAGTCATCGCAGTTTATCTTCGATGATGAAAGAGGTTGTTCATGTTGAGAGGATTTTGTTAAGCTTTTTACTATGTTGAAGAGCATCTTCGGGTTTTGTTGGTATTTGTTAATTATTTTGGAGTAGAAGTCTTTTTTTGTTTTATGGATGAGTTTTTTGTATTCGGCGAGTTGTGTTCTGTATATGTTTAGTAGTGTGGTTGTTTTGTTTTTTCTCCAGGATCTCTCTATTTTTCTGAGTTTCCTTTTTGCTGCTCTGATGTTTTTGTTTGTACCAAGGATTCTGATTTTTTGGTTCTTTTATAGTTTTGTTATTATGGGGTTTATCTTGTCTGCTATTGTTTTCGTCATGTTGAACCATGAGGATGTTGCATTTTCTATGTTTGATAGATCAGTTGTTAGTTATTTCAGACTGCAGATTTGTTTGAAGGGTTTCTATGCAGAAAGGTGGACAATAGGAGAAGGATTTGGTTGTGTTTTTTCTTGTGGACTGTTTATGATGTGAGACTAGATTTGTGTGGATGATAGAATGGTCCGACCATGGAATTTTTTAAATCATTGTTTGGTGATTAGACCAAAATTTGGTATTGATGAAGATTAGGTCTAGAGTATG
This sequence comes from Rhinatrema bivittatum, assembly GCF_901001135.1. Classification (NCBI taxonomy): domain Eukaryota; kingdom Metazoa; phylum Chordata; class Amphibia; order Gymnophiona; family Rhinatrematidae; genus Rhinatrema; species Rhinatrema bivittatum. The sequence goes on along the minus strand of NC_042616.1, from coordinate 228,901,858 downwards.
ACCTGCCTTGTGTGTAGGTCCAGTGATAATTTGATTGAGAGACAGGGATGATAGTGCATCAATGATTGAGGAGCAGGCAGGTGATAGGGGGGTAGAGTCCATGTGTAGGTTGAAGTCACCTAGGATAATTATAGATTTGATGATAGATAATTTGGTCAGGAAAAAGTTAATGAGTGGTGAGCAGTTTTTTTCGAGAGTATTGGGAGGGCAGTATACTAGGCAGATTTGTAAGTGTGGAGAATCAAATAGTGCAATTTCCAGTGGAGAGCAGTTGCTTGCTGGAATTAGTTTCATCTTTAGGTTTTTTTTGGAGATGAGCATTAGCCTCCGCCTTTCTTTTTTGGTCTGGGTAAAGAAAAAGTTCTGTAAGAGGAATTGTTGATTTGGTTGATTATTACTGTGTCTGTGTTTTTTGCCCATGTTTCTGTGATGGCTATAAAGTCTGGTTTTTCATCTTGGAGAAGGTCATTGATGATTGGAATTTTTTTGATTATTGATTGAGCATTGAAGAGTAGGAAGGAAAGAGTTAGATAGTTACAGAGTGATGTGTTCTCTTTGTGATTAATAGTTGTGTGTTGGATTTTAAGTTTTGTTTTAGATTTCATACCTTTTTATTTCGTTGTTGATAGTGTTTGTTTTATCTCTGTTGTCCTTGCAGGATGATGAGGGTTGATGGATTGCCATTTTTCTTCGAGTTTAGGGAATATTTGGTGATTATTGGTAGCACTTCGTGTTGCACGAAGGGGTGCACAAAGGGGGTGGCCTTTATGCAGGCACATCCTCCCCCCTCCCAAACCAGGGTCTGATTGGCGCTCTTAGAAACACATTGTTCAAGGTATGCCACTGAGACCCCATGGGGGAAGAGGAAGGACATGCCTGAGTTACCGCAAGTTCGTCATTGTGCTCAAAGCAGCAGTGAGCGTTCGAGTTAAGGGATCCGGAGGAGTTTTGGGGAGAGAAGCTGTCCTACCGCTATACTGGGACACCATGGGGAAGGAAGAAGAATGTTTTGAGCAAATGCAAGTGCCATCATTGTCCAGATAGCGGGTGAGTTAAAGAATCGAGAGGATGGAAGGATTCAGATCAGAGGGGCAGCCATGGAGAAGGTGGGGAGGGAGGATTCAAACAGGGAGGGCAGCCGTGGGGGAGGGAGGGAAAGATTCTGATGGGCAGCCATGGGGGAGGGAGGGAAGGATTCAAACAGGGAAGGCAGCCATGGGGAGGTGCCAAAGGCAAGTCCCTTGTGAAGAGTACCTACTGCCAGGGAGTGTACATTTTCTAATGACTATAGCTGTGATTTCTTCTGGAACTTTATTTCTATATTTAAATGACTATCCAAAAGTGTACCATTTTGTGATTTTACATCTGCAATCAAGCATTTTAGTAAATGAATTTTTTTTAACAACAGCTTTCATGTGCAGTGTGTTTCTTTTACTGTAAGACATAGAAGACCTCCACAGGAAGCCTGAGAGCTGTTATATGCGTGGACTCTTGGGCCGAGATGAGGTTGGTGCTACCTGTAGAGAGGGTCCCTACAGTTCCTTGTCAGTAGGTGGATCTTGCTGGAGCAGAGGCCCAACAGAACCTTCATCAATACCAGCCCACGTTTTCCACAGGTTGAGCCCTTGGATGCCGGGGCCAGCTGGACTTGGGTGTGGACCTCTGGATGGTTAAAGGTCTGGATGGTTAAAGGCTGGTGATCCACAAGAGGCCATTGTTAGAAAGGCAGCAGGCAAAGATGAAGACGAAACAGAGGTTGGGGCAGGCAGCAGACAGCAGAGTCAAAGACAAATCAGAGGTAGGGGCAGGCTGTAGACACAGAGTTGAAGACAAACCAGAGGCCGGGGCCAGCAGAAGACAAGGGAAATCCAAGGGAAGTCCGAAGTCAGCCAAATGTCGATCCAGGAACAAGACAAAGTCAAGGGCAATCCAAAGTCCAAGCTGAGTTGATGATCCAAAGGAGGCGAGGGGCGAAGAGTCAGGAGACAGGAACCAGGAGAGAGGAGAACTACCGTAGCAACCAACTACTCACCAAGAGTACTACCTGTTGCTGAGGCATCTAGGGCTGGTCTGGCTGGCCTTAAATAGGGGAGGCCCAGTGACATCCTCGGAGGGTGCCAAGGGGGATTTCCGCAGGCCCTTTAAATGTGGCTGAGTTGTGCGTGCCTAGGGGTGCTCGCTCAGCTGAGCAGTGTCCTCAGTTTGGCACGGCCTACCATGTCTCGGGCAATGGGGCTGACTCAGTGTCGGCATTTCCTCTGCCTGGAGCTCCAGGTAAGAGCAGCCAGTCACAAGGCAAGTCTGTGGCTGGCCAAGCGCAACAGTACCCCCTCATCTAAGCCTTCCCCCAGAAGGCTGGGGTTTCTTGGGATGAGATGCATGGAATGATTTTAGGAGGTTCTTGTCCATAATGATTGAGGTGGGTTCCCAAGTATTCTCCTCTGGACCATAACCCTCCCAGGAGATCAAGTATTCCCACTTCTTGTTCCATCATCAAATGTCCAATACTTCCCTTTCTTGGTAAATCTGGTCCTCCTCAGTGGATTCTTCCAGGGGTTCTGAAACCTTCTGGGTTGGCCATGACAGAACTAGGGGCTTGAGGAGAGAAGAATGAAATACGATGTGGTTCTTTAATGAAGAGGGTAGATGTAATTAGTAGGTAATGGGCCCTATTTGCCGGACAATAGGGAAAGGCCCGATGTAGCGAGCAGCAAGTCTCATGGAGGGTACCCTGAGCCGGATATGGTAGGTACTTAACTAGACCTTGTCTCCAGGCTTGAATTGTGGGTCTGGTCGCCAGTGGATGTCTTTTGCCCTCTTTGCTCTTAAGGTGGCCCTCCAGATCATCACCTCAGTTCGGGCCCACAGCTCGTTAATTGGGCTGCTGGAGAAGAGACAGACAGCGGAAACGTTAGTGGAGGGGAAAGCTGTCTCCCATATACAAGCAGAAATAGAGAGGATCCTGTGGCAGCATTAATGTGAGATTTATGGGAAAACTCTACCCATGGGAGAAGGGAGACCCAGTTGTCCTGGCATTTATTGATGAGTGCTCTAAGAAAGGTTTTAAGTGTACGGTTTGTATGTTCCACCTGACCATTGGCTTGCGGGTGGTAGGCCATGGTAAAATCTAGCACAATGTTGAACTTCCGGCAAAGTGAGCGCCTATATTTGGCCATAAACTGGACTCCTCGATCAGAGATGATATGCTGTGGCAAGTTGTGTAGGCAAAAATTGTGGTGGTAAACAACTTTGCCAGTTCTGATGCAGGGGGGAGACCTGGAAGAGCAATGAAGTGAGCCATTTTAGAGAATCCGTTGATAATGACCCAAATAGTATGGCAGCTGTTAGAGGGGGGAGATCCACTATAAAGTCGGTGGACAGATGGGTCCAGGGTTCTTTGGGGGCTGGTAATAGCTGTAACAGCCCCCAAGGTTGTCCCACCATAGATGTTTGCTGGGCGCGGGTGAGACAAAAGTTCACATAGGCCTTGACATCTCTCTGTATCTGGGGCCACCAGTAACACTGCTAGAGCAGCGCAAGAGTCCGGGCCTGGCCAGGATGACCTGCAACACAAGAATCGTGGGACCATTCCAAACCCTTCTGACGGTGTTGGTGTGGAACAACTGTCTTTTCTGGAGGGATGATCCTAGTAGCAGCCAAGAGAATCCACTCCAGATTGATGATGTGGCCGGGAAGATCAGGCGTGTCTTCTGCCTTGAAGGACTGGGATAGGGCGTCAGCCTGGGCGTTCTTGGTTGCGAGCCTATATTTCACCACAAAATCGAAGCGAATGAAAAACAGGGTCCACTGGGCTTGGTGGGTGTTCAAACGCTGGGCATGATGGAGATGTTCCAAATTCTTATGGTCAGTATATATCGTGATGCGATGTTGCACTCCCTCCAGCCACTTTCACCACTCTTCAAGTGAACATAAGAACATAAGAACATAGGAAAATGCCATACTGGGTCAGACCAAGGGTCCATCAAGCCCAGCATCCTGTTTCCAACAGTGGCCAATCCAGGCCATAAGAACCTGGCAAGTACCCAAAAACTAAGTCTATTCCATGTAACCATTGCTAATGGCAGTGGCTATTCTCTAAGTGAACTTAATAGCAGGTAATGGACTTCTCCTCCAAGAACTTATCCAATCCTTTTTTAAACACAGCTATACTAACTGCACGAACCACATTCTCTGGCAACAAATTCCAGAGTTTAATTGTGCGTTGAGTAAAAAAGAACTTTCTCCGATTAGTTTTAAATGTGCCCCATGCTAACTTCATGGAGTGCCCCCTAGTCTTTCTACTATCCGAAAGAGTAAATAACCGATTCACATCTACCCGTTCTAGACCTCTCATGATTTTAAACACCTCTATCATATCCCCCCTCAGTCGTCTCTTCTCCAAGCTGAAAAGTCCTAACCTCTTTAGTCTTTCCTCATAGGGGAGTTGTTCCATTCCCCTTATCATTTTGGTAGCCCTTCTCTGTACCTTCTCCATCGCAATTATATCTTTTTTGAGATGCGGCGACCAGAATTGTACACAGTATTCAAGGTGCGGTCTCACCATGGAGCGATACAGAGGCATTATGACATTTTCCGTTTTATTCATCATTCCTTTTCTAATAATTCCCAACATTCTGTTTGCTTTTTTGACTGCTGCAGCACACTGCACCGACGATTTCAATGTGTTATCCACTATGACACCTAGATCTCTTTCTTGGGTTGTAGCACCTAATATGGAACCCAAAATTGTGTAATTATAGCATGGGTTATTTTTCCCTATATGCATCACCTTGCACTTATCCACAATAAATTTCATCTGCCATTTGAATGCCCAATTTTCCAGTCTCACAAGGTCTTCCTGCAATTTATCACAATCTGCTTGTGATTTAACTACTCTGAACAATTTTGTGTCATCTGCAAATTTGATTATCTCACTCGTCGTATTTCTTTCCAGATCATTTATAAATATATTGAACAGTAAGGGTCCCAATACAGATCCCTGAGGCACTCTTTATGGCTAATAACGCTTTGTCCCCAATGCTGTAGTTCTGCTCAGTAGAGGAGAATTTACGGAAGAAGAAGGAGCAAGGATGGAGGACCCCCATGTTAGAGTATTGACTCAATGTGGCCCCCACCACCATGGAGGAAGCATTGACCTCTATAATGAAAGGACGCATGGGATCTGGGTAGCAGAAAAAATGATTCCTGGAGGAAAGCCTGCTTTAACTCGAGGAAGGCAGCGACCACTTCAGGATGCCATTCCTGAATTTGCCTCCTTCTTGGCGAGAGCCATGAGGGGTGCAGCAATCTGAGAGTAGTTAGCGGTGAAATATCAATAGAAGTTCGCAAATCCCAGGAACCACTGTAAGGGGTGAGGGCTGGAAGTTTGGGGCCAGTTCTTGATACTGACTATCTTCTCAGATTTCATGCAGAAGCCTGTGCTAGAAATTATGTATCCCAAGAAGAGTAGGCTTTCCTTCTTGAAAATGCACTTTTAGCAAACAGTGTATTGGCCCGTAGTTGTTGGTGGACATGGCGAACGTCTCAGCATTGGATTGAATATCCTTGGAAAAAATAAGAACATCATTGAGGTAGATCACCACGCAGATATACAGGTAATCCATGAAGACCTCATTCATCATATTTTGGAATACTGTGGGGACATTGCATAAGCCAAAGGGCATTACCAGGTATTCATAACGGCCATCCCATGTGTTGAAAGCTGTCTTCCATTTGTCACCCGGCTTGATTCAGATGGCTCTCACACAATAGACTCAAATTAAACACAAGCAAGACAGAATTAATTTATTTTATCAACCGTACCAGATTCAATCCTTCAACCACCTCCAAATTTTATTTTTTATCAACCGTACCGGATTCAATCCTTCAACCACCTCCAAATTTTATTTTTCAGAATCAAACTATTACTATAAAACCATATGCAAAAAACCTGGGTATACTCATCGATTCCAGACTCGCTATGACAAATCACATATCGGACATTGTAAAAAAATCATTCTACAAAATATTTATGTTAAAAAAACTGAAACCACTTCTTCTTCCAAATGATTTCCGCTCGGTTACTCAAGCTCTAATTCTATCCTCACTAGATTATTGCAATTCATTATATCTCGGCTTACCACAATCAACTATACAACTTTTGCAGCTAATACAGAATACCGCAGCCCGAATGTTGTGTAATGTATCTCGACGAGACCATATTTCACCTGTTTTGCAATATTTACATTGGCTTCCTATTCCATATCGAATAACTTACAAGGTTTTATCCACAATTCATAATCTGCTCTATAATCCTAACGCTATTTGGCTATGCTCACTTTTAAGAATTTATAGACCGACTAGGCAACTCCGTACCTTAGATAAATGTATCTTAGAAATACCAACAATAAAATCTGCTGTCTTATCGTTAACCCGCAATCGAGCATTTTCTGTAGCAGGTCCAAAAATGTGGAATTCACTTCCAGAACAGATTCGACTGACAGCCAATCGCTCAGAATTTAAGAAGTTATTAAAAACTCATCTTTTCTCCAGTGCATATAATTTATATTAAAATCTTCACACAACTTATAGCTTCAATCTGTTAAATCTTGTTATGTACTAAGTATTGTAATTATGTAATTATGTTTTAAAATGTGACTAAATTATGCATGTTCAAATATGTGAACCGCCTAGACGGATAGTTTACCTACCCATTGTTGCGGTATATAAGACTTTTAAATAAATAAAATAAAATTTAAATAAAATAAATAAGTTGTACGCCCCCCGGAGATCGAACTTTGTAATTATCCTGGCTCCCTGAAGACGATCAAGAAGTTCTGGAATAAGAGGCAAGAGGTAGTGCTCCTTCTTGGTTATAGCGTTTAGACCCTGGTAGTCGATACAAAACCAAAGTGTCTCATCCTTTTTGGCCGCAAAGAAGAATCCCTCCCCCAGGAAGATGTGGAGGGTTGGATGAACCGCTTATCGAGGTTCTCCTGGATATACTGGGACATGGCCTTGGTCTCTGGGAGGGATAAGGGGTACACTCTTCTCCGTGGTGAAGTAGTACCTGGCACAATCAAAGGAACAATGTTCTAGTAAGGTCTCCGCCCTCCTGTTAGAAAAAAATCTGCATAGTCTCTGTACTATGGCGGCAGTCCCAAGGAGGTCAAGGTTAGTGGAACAGGTCAAGGAGGCCTGTCTTGGAGGAGACATGAGGCATGACAGTGAGGACTCCAGTTCATCAACTGGAGGGTTCCCCAGACAAAGCTAGGGGACTGGGGTTGCAGCCAGGGCAATCCCAACCCGATGGGATGTACTTCCTTTTCAATGATGTGAAAGGTTATCTCTTCCAAAGTAGAATGTCGGTGCGGAGGTGCAATGGAGCTGTCGTCATGGTGATCTGACCAGGGAGAGGTTCCCCATAGATGGAAGAAATAATTAAAGGTGGGTCCCTGGAAACCATCGGCAGCTTCAGATGGTCTGCCAGGGCTTTCATTTTTAAGTTCCCGCCAACGTCAGAATCTACCAGCGCGAGAGTAGAGAATTTGTGTTTGTTTGTGGTGATCAACCCTGGGAGTGTAAGTTAGGGAGCAGGAGTGGTATAGCCTAGGATCATCTCCCCATTGGCTCCTAGGCTGGTTAGTTTGCCTGCTTCATAGGACATTGCGCCAGAGGTGCCCCTTCCTGGCGCAGTGGAAACATAGACCCAGGATGTGATGACAGTGCTTCTCCTCTGGAGTGATGTGACTCTGTCCAAGCTGCATGAGTTCCTCGAGTCGAGCCGATGCAGGTGCTGCCACTGGACCCATGGCAAAGGGGCATGAAAATGATGTGGCAAGCATTACTTGCTTTTGTGGGGTTCATAACTCCAGGGCCCACTGCTGGAGACAGCAGTCAATCCTCCCAGCTAGTTCAATGAGGGCATCAAGTGACTCAAGGAGCTCCCTTGTTGCTAGCTCATCCTTTACTGAAGAGGATAGTCCTTCCAAAAAAATACTCCGAAAGCTGTCCTCTCACCAATTTAATTCAGTGGCCAAGGTACGAAATTCAATGCCGTAGTCCAGCAAAGATCCAGCATCCTGACGAAGGTGCAGAAGGTCAGAACCAGAGGTGGCCAAATGGCCAAGCTCGTCAAATACCTGTTTGAAGGCCTTGACAAATTGCTGTAGATCATGGAGTAGTGCATCTCATTCCCATATGGGGGAGGCCCAAGCCAAGTCCTTCCCATTGAGCAGGGAGAGGATGAAGGTGGTCTTAATGGTATCACTGGAGAACTGCGCCGGCTGGAGAGTGAAGTGCATAAAGCACTGGTTTAAGAAACCACGGCATTGCTTGGGTGGTACTAGAAGGTGCATAATAGACATGGCTGGCGTGATCACTGGGGCCGCAGGGGCCACAGTACTGGTCATAATTGGAGGTGACATCAAGGCGGGCAGAGAGGCATTCCATAATGCCCAACAGCATTTCTAGGAAGTGTTGCTGCTTCTGAATTTTCTAGGCTAGGCCTGAAAGATCTGCTGGGACCATGGCCTCAGCATACTGTTAAGTGCGTGGATCCTTGGGCCAAAACAAGGTTGACGCTACCTGCAGAGAGGGTCCCTGCAGGTCCTCATCATTGATAGGCAGATCTGGCTGGAGTAGAGGCCCAATGAGACCTTCACCATTACCACCGCAGGTTGAGCCCTTGGATGCCAGGACTGGCACAAAAGAAGAGGCTAGGAGGTCCGTATACATAATTGCGTAGACCCCCACCTCCCAGATCATGAAGGCCAAAGAAAAAACATTAAGGATGAAACTGTGTGCATACCATACACTCCCCTTATGGAGTGTAAACCCAATAACAAGTCTGCGTGCTAATACAACATTCCTTCAGTCTGAAGCATTGGTATCCAAAAGGCACTGGTCCGAAAAGCTCCCAGGACAAAATTCACAGAGAAGACCTAGCCAACAGGACTGGCTCATGGAAGAAAAGAAAACTCTCAATACCAAACCAGGTAGCTGAAAAATCACTAAGGAGCATGGCTCACTACTATGAAGATGCAGAGCTTCCTACTCCGCTGTGGCCATTTTCTCAATCATGCTGAGTCACTGGCACCGAGTCCAGGAAACACATAGGGGCTTCCACTGTGTCATATACAGTCACCATGTTATTAAATGCAACATGAAGCTTTGCTGGAAATTGAAGAGCAAAGGGAATCTTCCTTTGAAACAGTTGATTGCAAATCAGCGCAAAACCCTTACGCCGCACTGCCACTGCTGCCAAATAGTCATGAAAAATCAAGATAGTTGCACCCTCGTACTCCAACTTGCAGAATTTGCGGTAAGCTTGTAAAAAATCCATTTTATGCGCTGAGTTCAAAAGCTTGGCAGTCACTGGACACAACTGCAGGTCCAAGCGATGCGCTCGCTCAATGCGAAGCTTACCATGTTTCATACCTATGGACAATGCATGTGGTAACCAGTCTTCTAGCATTGCATGCAAGGCAGAGTCCCCATTTGTTTCTGGTATCTCGATAAAGTGTAGGTTGTCCCTTTGGAATCTGTTTTCCAAGTCAACCAGCTTTTGAAGGTACACGTCGCAGCCTTTTTTCAGCACTGCTATTTCCCCTTCCAGGGCCTGAATGCGGTCTTCTGCATCTGAGATTCGTGTTTGGACCTCTTGCATTTGTTTTCCGGTCTCCACAAGCAGCGCAAAAACTTTGTCGATCTTGCCATATACTTTCTTGAATTTAGTTTCCAACGCTGCTACCACAGCAGCCAGTACTGTGGTACTCCCATCCTCCTCAGCGGCCAGAGACAGGAGAGAGCTCAGAGGAGCTGCCATTTTAAATCCCGCTGTTTTCGGCCTATCTCTCTCTCGGCGTTGGGGTTTTGAGGCCATAAAAAAGCACCAAGCAAGTTCAGATCTCCCCCACTGATGTGCCGCTGCTTAAAGGAGAAGCCCCAAAGAGAAGAAAAGATTATCACTGCACTTGAGTCACCCGAAAAAGTTAGATAAGGGAGGTGGGGGTCTGGAACTAGGCAGGCACACGACCTACTCCACCATCGCATCACATGACCTCCGCACCAGTATTTTAAACATAATTCACCATTTTATGGGAAGCCAGTGAATTAAATGTTTCATTTTGTTTGACCATTTTGTACACCACACAGAGCTTGCTGTTAGGTAATTCATTATGTGGAAATAAATAATGACTATTGCTGGTTCTGAGTTATTATTCATTCTAGGATTGCAACCAGTTATGAAGCCACCTGATTTAGGAGCTTTACAAAAGGACATGGGTCAGCCACAAATCTGTATCCTTAGAACCATAGGTAGTAGACTTCTTTCTGGCTAATTTCTTGCAAAACTGCCCATCAAATTTAAGTGAAGACCATTCCCAATAGGTTTTTTGTGTCCATGTTATCATATCTCAATGTCTAAAAAAAACTTGAGAATACCAGTAGTTTAGCCTTATCTATAAGACCATTCGAAATTGGAAAGAAAAATATCAGGGATGGTAACTATATCTGCACGCAGGTGCACATGTACGTGTATTTGCTGGCTAACACCAAAGGCCATTTTATAACATGCGAATATGTGCATATAGTATAAAATAGGCTGCACACGTGTACATGTGTGCACAATTGTATATGGATATACACATGCGTACAAATGCTGCCTCTACTGTTTAAGGGGGAATTTTAGTAGGTACAAGCGCCGATGCAATTACCATTTTGACTAGTTTGTTCCCAGTTCTCCCAGTTAAAGGATAGGTCTTCCTAACCCCCTTAGTTAATTAGCCTTCCTTTTACCCTTTTAGCCCCTAACCTTAAAACCCCACTGACTAGTCTATTTTTTTTTGTTTTAGAACTTACACGTCATCAATAACAGAAGTAAAGTTATGCGATAGGGGACCCTGATTTGTGCTTGTGCGCTGGTTTCATTCATAAATTCTGGAATGCCCAGACCGCGCCCACGCCCAGACTGCGCCCGCTCCCCGCCCCTTTTTTACGAAAACATTTTGTGTATATAATGGGAGATATGTGCATATGCAGACACCTTTCAAAAAGCACATGGCGTGTGCTGGCCCAACTTCTGCACATATCTCCCGGCTTTGGTGTACACCAGGCTTTTAAAATTTGTCCCTAAATGTAGACGATTTATTCACTTTTGGGTCAATTTTAGTAAGCTACTGTTAGGCAAAGATAAATCAGTTTTATTCTGTTATTTTTAGGTAAATTTTCAGCCAGCCCTAATCAGTTAAATTAGTGACTGAAAATTCACTTAAACATAAGACAAAATTTGTCCCACTAGATAGTGCTGAAAATGCATGCTATCCAGATAATCAAAATGCCTTCTACTCCTAGGAGCAACTCCAAAGATGCTCCTTTTGAATTGGCTAAATTTGTTTACCATCGGCCCAATTTTAAAACGCACGCACGCATACAAATTGGGTGTTACGCGCTGAAGAACCGGGCCTCTAGAAAGGGGTGGGTTGTGGGGCGTGGTCAGGGGCGGATTGAGGGAAAATAGTGGCCCAGGGGATTTTTCTCCATACTGGCCCATGGGTACCCAATTACGTGTGGCTAATTTCAGATCAGTTCAGACACCAAGCAGTAAAAATTATGGAATTCCTCTGGTAAGGCCTTTCTGTCTCATCAGGTTTTTGCTTTTTGAGAAGAGTCTCCTCTGTGAACATCATCTGCCAGATGGTCTCTTAGGGGCGGATTTTAAAACGAGCGCGAATAGCCTACTTTTGTTTGCGCTCCAGACGCAAACAAAAGTACGCTGGATTTTAGTAGATACGCGCGGAGCCGCGCGTATCCGCTAAAATCCTGGATCGGCGCGCGCAAGGCTATCGATTTCGTATAGCCGGCGCGCGCCGAGCCGTGCAGCCTACCCCCGTTCCCTCCAAGGCCGCTCCGAAATCGGAGCGGCCTCGGAGGGAACTTTCCTTTGCCCTCCCCTCACCTTCCCCTCCCTTCCCCTACCTAACCCACCCACCCGGCACTGTCTAAACCCCCCCTTACCTTTGTCGGGGGATTTACGCCTCCCAGAGGGAGGCGTAAATCCCCGCGCGTCAGCGGGCCTCCTGCGCGCCGGGACGCGACCTGGGGGCGGGTCCGGAGGGCGCGGCCACACCCCCGGGCCGCCCCGGGCCGTAGCCACGCCCCCGGAACGCTCCCGACACGCCCCGAAAACGCCGCGCGGTTCGGGCCCGCCCCCCGACACGCCCCCTCCGAAAACCCCAGGACTTACGCGAGTCCCGGGGCTCTGCGCGCGCCGGTAGGCCTATGTAAAATAGGCTTCCCGGCGCGCAGGGCCCTGCTCGCGTAAATCCGCCCGGTTTTGGGCGGATTTACGCGAGCAGGGCTCTGAAAATCCGCCCCTTAGAGTTTAGCCACATGAAGGACCTCTTTTTGCTGGATCCCCTGCAGGATTCCCACTCCAGGACTGAAGACCAATAAGCCCATTCACTCCCTAAATGTGGCCAGCACCCATGACAGGCTTGGCTGTGTGAGATGATTGAAGGCTAGAAGAATCCTATTTTTGGAAGGGACTGTGTTTAAACTCTACCCCTTTGGGAAAGGTCATCCTCGTTGGCTGGCCTCAGAGGACAGGGACTGAAGACCAGTGGGCTTATTCACCTCATGAATCTGGCAAGCACCTGTGACAGCAGAACACCAGTCTGGGAAGATTTTTGTTTAGGAATGTATTTTCTCTTTTGTGCCACCCCTCCTCACTGAGAGCCAGGCTGGCCTAGCAGGATTCTGAACAACAGACCTTTCAACCCGAGGAGTCGCCCTTTTCAAAACATCTGAAAGGAATCAAGTAAGATCAACGAAGACCCCATCCGGATCTCCCCCTAAGGAACCAGGGTACAGGGCTGGGTGATCAGTGAGAATCTGGAGATTGAGGTAGGATGGGGGTTTTTTTTCTATGTTGGAAGGGGACCCCTGATATAGGAATCCCGGGTAAGCCACTATGAGAGCTTTTAGTGCACATTTTCCATCACCATGGGAATCTCAACCAGTTTGCCAAAGAAAAAGACATCTACCCACAATGAAACACCCTAACTGTACAAAGAATCATCTGTAACTGCACACTTATTTAAAAATGGACTTTAATTTGCCTTTAACTAATCAATAAATTATTATTTAACACCCAGTGCCTGGTCCTGCCTGTTTTGTTACAGTAACTCCCTGTAGGAGTTGCCACAGCTGCCAACGTACTCAAGAGATAAATCACACCATTGTCTGAGCCATAGATGAAAGCCTTCTGCCCACAAAAAGAATCCTCCTCTAGAATAGAGAACTCAGGACCTGGGAAGAGAGCTGGCTGGTGCAGCCCCTGAAGAGAAATATATTAGTTTGTGTGCCCTGGGATGTAAAACACCCAGCTTAGGGTTACAGTAGCATTCTATCAGCACCTCCATATTTTTAACATAAAATATCAGGCATAGAAACATGCTAGAAGGATTGATAAGAGATGCCAGTGAGGTAATAATAAACCAAGATATATTCATTGTGGTACATTACACAATTTTATATCAATTGCATAAAGTAGGATAGAACCACTTGCACTGAAATATTATCACAGATGATATTAGAATTCTATAGTGTCACATCATCCACCGAGTAATGCTAAACAGCACAGAGCTGGAAATATCTGTATACTGGCTTAGTGATCACTGGTGCAAGCCAAGAATTTCAAATGAAATTTGAAAATAAAATTTGATTACTTTATTCTTTGCAAGCCAGTGTCCCTGAAAATGGATACTTTTCTTAGTACTTGAAGGTTGAGGCAGTAAGGGGATTTTTCAATACCTGCTCATCTGTGACAGAAGCCAGAGCAAAAGGATTACAGGGAACGCTTATGACAAGCTTAATGTGGCCATCCATGCTGAGGCAAATGGCAAGAAAAATAAAACTAAAAAGATTTGAAGACCGAACGTCAGGAAACTGCTGTACTGAATCACATAGATTAAAAGGGGGATTAAGTGTGGGGGAGGGGGCTTTGTGGTTTATGTATATTATTATATATATATATTTTATTTGTTTTTTTGCCATAACTGAAGAAGGAATAAAGAAAATTGGGCAGTGTGGCTGAAATAATTCAGTGAGAAGTCTGGTGCAAATTTATCAGTAAGGTGAAGAGAGAAATAACTTACAAATATAAAACAGAGCAAGCTCCATTTAATGGGGTTTTATAATAAAGTAGTAAATATATGTAAAGAGTAAAAGGCATGTGCTGAAAATCCTAGGAGGATAGGACAAATATGAAATTCAAAATAAGTAACTGAGTGTGCAATAAGAAAGGTTATCACAATTCAACAAGGCAAAACCAAGTATTTTACCCTAGTTGAGAACTGAAATAATATCTGCTTTATCACATACTGAGGAGGAGTGGTTTATTCCACTTATAAAATGGACTGCAATTAAAGCTTCAGTAATACTATGAAAGGAAGTCACAAAGTTTTCCCACTTAGGGTGGTTGCAGATTTCTAAAGGTCTCTGTCAGGAAAGTAGAGTAGTATAGTATTGAGGAGGTATAGTGACATCACAATAGTGGGAAGCGTGTTCATGCGTGTTCAAGCAGAAAGCCTGTGAGGGAGTCAGTTGGACCGTTAGATGATCGAGGGGTTAAAGGGGCACTTAGAGAAGATAAGGCCATCGCGGAAAGATTAAATGATTTCTTTGCTTCGGTGTTTACTGAAGAGGATTTTGGGGAGGTACCCGTAATGGAGAAGGTTTTCATGGGTAATGATTCAGATGGACTGAATCAAATCACGGTGAACCTAGAAGATGTGCTAGGCCTGATTGACAAACTGAAGAGTAGTAAATCACCTGGACCGGATGGTATACACCCCAGAGTTCTGAAGGAACTAAAAAATGAAATTTCAGACCTATTAGTAAAAATTTGTAACTTATCATTAAAATCATCCATTGTACCTGAAGACTGGAGGATAGCAAATGTAACCCCAATATTTAAAAAGGGCTCCAGGGGCGATCCGGGAAACTACAGACCGGTTAGCCTGACTTCAGTGCCAGGAAAAATAGTGGAAAGTGTTCTAAACATCAAAATCACAGAACATATAGAAAGACATGGTTTAATGGAACAAAGTCAGCATGGCTTTACCCAGGGCAAGTCTTGCCTCACAAATCTGCTTCACTTTTTTGAAGGAGTTAATAAACATGTGGATAAAGGTGAACCGGTAGATATAGTATACTTGGATTTTCAGAAGGCGTTTGACAAAGTTCCTCATGAGAGGCTTCTAGGAAAAGTAAAAAGTCATGGGATAGGTGGCGATGTCCTTTCGTGGATTGCAAACTGGCTAAAAGACAGGAAACAGAGAGTAGGATTAAATGGGCAATTTTCTCAGTGGAAGGGAGTGGACAGTGGAGTGCCTCAGGGATCTGTATTGGGACCCTTACTGTTCAATATATTTATAAATGATCTGGAAAGAAATACGACGAGTGAGATAATCAAATTTGCAGATGACACAAAATTGTTCAGAGTAGTTAAATCACAAGCAGATTGTGATAAATTGCAGGAAGACCTTGTGAGACTGGAAAATTGGGCATCCAAATGGCAGATGAAATTTAATGAGGATAAGTGCAAGGTGATGCATATAGGGAAAAATAACCCATGCTATAATTACATGATGTTGGGTTCCATATTAGGTGCTACAACCCAAGAAAGAGATCTAGGTGTCATAGTGGATAACACATTGAAATCGTCGGTTCAGTGTGCTGCAGCAGTCAAAAAAGCAAACAGAATGTTGGGAATTATTAGAAAAGGCATGATGAATAAAACGGAAAATGTCATAATGCCTCTGTATCGCTCCATGGTGAGACCGCACCTTGAATACTGTGTACAATTCTGGTCGCCGCATCTCAAAAAAGATATAATTGCGATGGAGAAGGTACAGAGAAGGGCTACCAAAATGATAAGGGGAATGGAACAACTCCCCTATGAGGAAAGACTAAAGAGGTTAGGACTTTTCAGCTTGGAGAAGAGACGACTGAGGGGGGATATGATAGAGGTGTTTAAAATCATGAGAGGTCTAGAACGGGTAGATGTGAATCGGTTATTTACTCTTTCGGATAGTAGAAAGACTAGGGGACACTCCATGAAGTTAGCATGGGGCACATTTAAAACTAATCGGAGAAAGTTCTTTTTTACTCAACGCACAATTAAACTCTGGAATTTGTTGCCAGAGAATGTGGTTCGTGCAGTAAGTATAGCTGTGTTTAAAAAAGGATTGGATAAGTTCTTGGAGGAGAAGTCCATTACCTGCTATTAAGTTCACTTAGAGAATAGCCACTGCCATTAGCAATGGTTACATGGAATAGACTTAGTTTTTGGGTACTTGCCAGGTTCTTATGGCCTGGATTGGCCACTGTTGGAAACAGGATGCTGGGCTTGATGGACCCTTGGTCTGACCCAGTATGGCATTTTCTTATGTTCTTATGTTCTTATGTTCTTATTGGGAGGCATGGGATGCCTTTTCCTGCTACCTAGCACCTGTAAGTGCTAGAGTTCTAAGACTGGGAATACCTGAGCTGTAGGGTGGAGGATTCCCAGGGTCAGCTAGGCCTGAGGTGAATGTTATTGTGCTATTGGGAGACCATCTTCAGTGAGTGGTTCAGTGAACCAGTGGAGAAGAAGAGGTGTATGAGAAGAGGCTGGGTATATTGCAGTCACATGATCAGAAGAGAATAGTAATATAATAACATAGTAAATGACTGCAGATAAAGACCAAAATGGCCTAGTCTATTCAGCAAGGTGTTTGGGGTTGTAACTGCTGCTCCATGAAGGTTACACCCATGCCTTCAGTTAAGATTGCATTGATGGAAGTGGCCAGGATATACTTGAAAACTGTTATCCTGGCAGAGAGGCATTCATACCTAAAGGTACTGAGTGAATAGGAGGGATAGGGTTAGGGTTGGGGGAAAGGAGTGAAGGGAAGTTTGGGTCATTTATTATGGAACCAAGGAGAGGGCAGAAGGAGGGAGGGGGCCGACTTGAACCTCTAAATATTTTTAATCTGTTTCAGAGGGGATAAAGGGGAATGGGGCTTGGCCTGACAGGACCATTTATGAATTAGTGTGGGTTGGGAGTGGAAATCAGGCTACAGGCCCAAATTATACTTTTTTTTTTACAGTGCCACTTAATTGGATATCTTTGAATATATCTGATTATGTGGCAAGTTACTAGCCGGATAAGTTTAAAAAAAATGTATCATTATAAATGTCACAGTATTAAATTAAGATATACTTGAGAAAGAAACATGATCTACTGATATCTAGTTGTAATCCAAAAGAAAAACAAAAATATATAATAAATAGACTTATACAGTAGCATCCTACTTAGCCCATAAGCAGTGGAAAATACCAATGAAGGACTGGTATCTAAAAAAACTTATTTTAAAAAAGTGATATTATGCTAAACCCATTTTCTACTAAAGTAAGGTGCACCATGAGATACAACATCAAGTCTCATCCACCATAAGGACCACCCAGACCACCCACTTTC
Organism: Rhinatrema bivittatum; assembly: GCF_901001135.1. NCBI lineage: Eukaryota > Metazoa > Chordata > Amphibia > Gymnophiona > Rhinatrematidae > Rhinatrema > Rhinatrema bivittatum. The sequence goes on along the minus strand of NC_042616.1, from coordinate 228,884,334 downwards.
CTCACTTCTAAAAATAAATTTGTAACCCCTAGGTGGGAAAATAGTGGACCCAAAAGTTCACATTTCAGTTAAGATCCTAATTGCTCAGGTCTCACCGACAGGTAATTCAACTCTGAGTAATTCCAGGGTTCCCAGTGAGAAACAGCTTAACTTCAAGGCTCTTTTATGTTGTTTTCTCTCAAGTCACCCTTCCAACTCCTTGTAAACAGCAATGACAGTCTCTTAAAATAATAGCAGCAATGATCACACTGGAAACTATATGGGTTCCAACTCAATTTTACTGATAGGTTGTAAAGTTGAATTACTGATTCTTTACAGCTCTTAATGATGATAGCTCAATTTATTCTTACAAAATGGAATTTAATAAATGTATGACTTACTCTCAAGTAAAAGTGTTCAGGATAATTCAGCCAATTCTTTGAGTAATTTAGGTCATTACCTCTCCTCAGTTTCTTCCCATAGAATATGGTTAAAAATTTGATCACAGTTAATTACCAGAATGAAAGAAAAGTCCCAATGCTCCTATCTCTCTTGAAATCTTCTATGTTAACCATTCTTCTATTGATAATACCTAGTTGCCACTAAGCTTCCCCTCCGTTGCCAGATGTTTCTCATTTGAGTCAGTAGGTAAAACTTTCAGACTATACCTCCCAACTCCTTCTCACTGGTAATGGATAAGAGTCCATTTTCCCTCGATGACACAGCTTCTCCTGAGGATCTTTACAGGCAAAAGACATCTCTTCCTCTGGATAAACAAAAATCTTACTCAAAAGGGAAAAACCAAATGAGAGAAAGGAAGGGTAGAAAATCTTATTTCCTCAATAACAAAAAGTTATCCATAACACTGGACCAAAAAAAAGCAGGGCTAAGACACTCTGTCTCCAGTTCTGTTAGCGAGAATCCCCGAGTCCTTTACCCAGGAAAAATAATCAGAAGTGGGGACTACACAGACAGGGCTGTTCCACAGCATGGAAATTCTGGAAAAATTGAACTAAGAATCCATAAACTGAGATGGTGGAAGGAGCTTATAAAGACTACAACCATACCATCTGATTTTTCCACATGGGGGAGCCTAAACCCTAACCTCAACTCACTAATCTCTCTGTACCTCCCCCAAATGTTTGGGTTACTTTTCATCTTTTCAAGAAATTTATTTTTATGCAATGAAAGGGGCCATCTGGTAGAGATGAGTTTCGTTTATCACGAATTAGGCAATTTCCTATCCCCCACAAGACTTGCCAAAGTCCCTGGTGATCCAGCAGGGGTCCGGGAGCGATCTCGCCGTCGGCTGCTAGTAATCAAAATGGCGCCAATAGCCTTTGCCCTCACTATGTCACAGGGGCTACCGGTGCCATTGGTCACAAGATGGCGCCGGCCATCCATTGCTCCTACCATGTGACAGGGGCTGACCAATGGCACCGGTAGCCCCTGTGACATAGTAGGTCAAAAGCTATTGGCGCCATTTTGATGCGAGGCAGGCCCAAAAGCCCGATGGCACGGAGGGAGAAATCGTTCGCGGGACCCCGCTGGACCACCAGGGATGTTAGTAAGTCTTGGGGAGGGATCGGGATGGTGGGGGGGGGGGTTGTATTTAATGTGTTATAGTAAATTTTAATGCTTGGGGTGGGTTTTTTTGAGCTTCATTTTCCCGCGTCATTTTTTGGGCCCGTTTCGTTTTTCCCAGTTTAGTTTTTGTTTGTTTTTCTAAAAAACTAACCGAGATAAAGCGAACTTTATCCCGAAGCATCCGACTCAAAAAACGACCCAGTAGAAAAAAACGAAGCTCATCTCTACTGTCTGGATGCCACCCTGAAGAGGGGGGGTACTGTAAGGATTCATTGCCAAGAGAGAGAGCACATCCTCCAGCAATAAATTATATAACTTGATTATGCGCTGAGTGAAAAAATACTTCCTACAATTTGTTTTAAATTTTCAGGTCGCTGGTTTCATGGAGTGTCCCCTAGTCTTGGTGTTTGAAAGGGTATAGAGCCATTCCTTATTTAATCATTCCATTGCTCTCATGATTTTCTAAATTTCAATCATATCCCCTTGCAGTCGTCTCTTTTCCAAGCTAAAAAGCCCTAATCTGTTTAGCTTTTGTCCATAAGGGAGCTTTTCCATCCCCTTTGTCATTTTTGTCACCCTTCTCTGTACCTTTTCCATGTCCACTATGACGTTTTTGAGATGGGGCGACCAGAATTGCACCCAATACTCAAGGTGCAGTAGCACCATGGATGTATACAAGAGCATTATGATATTCTCAGTTTTTTTCTCTATTCCTTTCCAAATAATTCCTAGCATTCTATTTGCCTTATTGACTACCACTGAACACTGTGGCAAAGATTTCAAATTATTATCCATAAGGAGTCCGAGGTCCTTTTCCTGGGTGGTGACTCCTAATATAGAACCCAGCATCATGTACTTGTAGTTGGGATTAAAATCCTTGCATGCAATTCTTTGCACTTGTCCACATTAAATTGCATCTGCCATTTAGAATCCCAGTCTCCTAGTCTCACAAGAACCTTCTGCAATTCTTCACAGTCTGCTGCCATTTTAATGACTTGAAACTATTTTGTGTCATCTGCAAATCTGGTCACCTCACTTATCGTTTCTTTCTCCAGATCATTTATAAATATGCCAAATTGAACAGAACCCATTACAGACCCCAGGGGTACTCTACTAACAACCTATCCTCATTCAGAAAACTGACTATTTAGTCCTACCCTCTGTTTTCTGTGTTTTATCCAGTTATCAATCTACAATAGGACATTGCTTCCAATCCCATGTTTTTCTATACGTTTTTATTTCAACAAACTGTATTCTAGGAAAGAAGAAGATGAAGTGAATCCAGTGTGGCATTTGGTCTTTCCATTCTCTTTAATCTTAGACAATAGAGTGGGTCAGTGGCATGATAGCTATTGAGACTTTCATTTTTAGTTTTTATTTTTTGTTTAATTTTTTCCTGAGAATTTATCAGCGTTTATTTTGACTAGAACAAAAACAGGAGAAAGTCAGTGGAAACGGTTTTTTAAATCATTTTTCTGGCAGAATATCAGAATTTATTTTAGTAGACAGAAACCTCCCACTCTCCCATTCCCTCCTAACCTGCTTATATAACCTCCCCACAAATGATTCTTCAGGTGACCTGATCCCTTTAACACTCTCCCCAGCGTTTCCCCTTTTTCTCCCACTCTCCATCCACTCTTTCATTGTCTCCTTTATTTCCTTCCAAAAATCTCCTTCCCCCCTCCCTCAACTCTCTCTCCCCATCACAACATCTCCCTCCCCCCAAATATTATTCATTCTTAACAGCGGTGGTGATTCCAGGCTCCTCCTCCCTCAACTCTCTCTCCCCATCACAACATCTCCCTCCCCCCATATATTATTAATTCTTAACAGCGGTGGTGATTCCAGGCTACGCTTCCCTCCATTTTCAGCAGCATGTTCATGTTTCTGCACTCTCGGGTGCAGGCCTACACTGCCCTTCTGAGTCTGTGCTGAGCCAAAGAGACAGGGATCCTGCCAGAAACGTCTTTTTCTGTTGCTCACCTGTGCTTGGGGTGGGTGACTGAAGCCAGGCTCTGGCCAATGCCTGGTCCTTTCCTTGAATTAAACCAGTGGACCAGGCCCTTCTCCCAATGGCTGCCTCGCTCGTCTACAGGAGCCTGGAGTTGCTGTGCAGCCTCGGTTTGATGTGATCTCATCTCCATGTGCCAGGAAAGCTCTCACCTAAGCCAGTGATGGCAAACCTTTTAGGCTCGGCACGTCAAAAATTCGGAAAATGCCTAACTTGAATCTGCTAGTGTGTCACCCCCCTCCCCCAAACAAAACAGACACAATTCTTTGCCTACTCATTTAAAAACAGTTTCATACAACACATTAATCAAACAGGATGAAAACAGAAATTATCCTGAAGTATAAATTATGAAAAATCAGTGATTCACAAAAGAGAAGTTCTATAATTTTGTTGGTGGATGCTGGTGTGTCACCTAAAATGTCATGGCATGTCACCTTTGACACGCGTGTCAGGGGTTCGCCATCACTGACTTAAGCAAAAGCTTCCCAGGCGCATGGAGATAAAGTCATCAGAATTGAGTCTGCAAGTACATGGAGATGTACTTGCAGCCACACTCTTCCTTTGGAAGAGTGTGTCTGCCGTTGGGAGGAGTTCCTTGAATACAGCAGGCTGGTTCTGCTTGCACTGGCTTCAGGGAGGTTGGGAAACGCTGCCTCCGCAGCTGTTCAAGAGACACAAAATTAGGGTGAATATTGGTTTAAACCAATTTTTACCTTTGGAAAAATCTAGGAATTTACCGATCAAAAAACTGAAAATGAAGGTCCATCGATATCTATAAAGGTGATTCCATGAGACATAAGAGAGTTGAAGGTTTGGAGTTGGAAGAGACATCTTCCAGGGAGCCTGACAGGCAGCCAAGGCTCCTGGGAAGAGAGAGAGAGTAGTTTTCCTCTCCTTTCCATCTGACAGTTGGGGTGGGTTCAGTAAGGGATCCAGCTGTGTCAGGATTTGGGAGGGGTTCTTTTCCCAAGGTCAGAGGGATAAAGGATGTCATCTAAGAGACAGGGTCAAGTTCTATTTTCTACTTTTCTTCTAAGTCTTGGACAGTTTTCCATGGAAGACAGATGCTTATTGAGAAGAAAGAGAGGTCTCAGTTTTCATAAACTACTTAAGAGGCATAAGGAATTGTATCTGTGCCTCTATTGCTGTTGATCTGTAAAGAACTGTTTATTTCTGACTTTTTAAAAATACTTTATTGTCTATAATTTTGATCTGTAAAGTCAGTAATCATTTTGTAACACAACACTTGGAGTATGGACTGCTTATTTTTATAATCTGAGTGTGATTCCCTTGGTTCTTACAGGTTAGCCTGTCCCCCATTAACATCATCTGGTTTTCAGACACTGCTCTGAGTAGAAAAGTGCTCTGAAGTATGGCTCCTTTTGAAAGTAGAGTTAAAGATATATATCTTGTCTATTTATGCTTTTACAAGTGAAGTATTCCACAATTATCAGTGTTCAGACCTGATTCCCACTCGTAGATTTCCTGATTGCAGCAGAGGAAAAGAGGGATCTTACTTATATCATGCAATGTTAGGTCATACTGCTTTATTATGAAGCAAACAGCAGGCAAGCATAATGTCTGACACCTATATATATATATATATATATATATATATATACACACACACACATACACATAAATTTATTTATTTATTCAAAATATTTATATTCTGCCTCCTTTCAATAAAATTGCACAAGGCGAATTCCACCTATCAACATATAGCTCAAGATAAAACAAAATAACATGTAAAAACAAATTTAAAAAATGACTATCAAACTTTCCATTATTTTATAATTAGCAAAAAGTGCCTGGAATTGCTCAGGTAGTCTGGTCTATAACAGCCTTTGGGGGGCGGGGCCTGTGCCTGTTTATGGGTGGCTGTGTGAGAGGTATCTGCCTGCTTGTGTGTGTTTGCCTGTGTCTGCCTGTGTGTGTGTGTGTGTGCATATACGTGCATGAGTCTGTGTGCATGTTCGAACCTGTATGCGTCCATATGGGAGCCTTTGTGTTCTAGTGAGAGCTTGTGTGTGAACTTTTGTGAGCATGTGTGTATGCTTGTGTACACTTGTATGAGCTTGCACAAGTTTGCATGTGCACGTGCGTGAGCTTGTGTATGCTGGTTCGTGCCTATGTGTATGTGCTTATGCCTGCCTGTCCCTGTGTGTGGGAGCGTGAGAGACAGGGCTTCGCAGACAGAGCTTATTAGCGAACATTACCCAACATTGCTCGGGTTGTCTGGTTAATAATGTGTGTGCGTGTGCCTGTACCTGTGGATGTGAGATCCTCTGCCTGTGTGTGAGTGTGTGTGTGTGGGGGGTGCCTATGTGTGTGAAACTTTTCTGGGAGTAGGACCAGCATTTTGTACTTTTTTTTTAAATACAAATGTGCTCAATTCTTAAATTGGTTGTAAGCAGACAGAGTACTTGATCACTAGGTTTACTAAATGTTGTGTACATCATAATTTACCTCATTCGAAAAGGGAGGATGTCTCAGGGACTGTCTATTGAATATAGTCTGTCTATTGTAGATGTTCTCAGTGCATTTGTCTGCGCAGATGAGAATGGAGACTAATTTTGAACACAGCCTTATAGTGCTGTTTGACAGATACAGAATGCTTTAGCTCATACCATATGTTTTTTTGTGGTCCTAAAAACAGGTTCCCTTCCCTGAGTGTACCATCAGTTGAAAAATATCGAGGCCTTTGGTATATGGTAATCTGTGTGGTAATAAGCGCAGTAGAAGAGAACATGCATTGAATAAATATTGTTTTCACAGGTTGAATTAATTTTTGTCTGTATTTGCACAGTTGTAGTTAAAGAAAAAAAAAGCACCTATTAATTTGTATATGCAAAAAAACGCAAGATAAAGCTTAACCTGTAAAACTGTCAGTCACAGAAATGTCTTTGTCTTTCATATTTGCCATTGCTGCATTAAATTCATTTCAGCTTTTATATTCTGTTTTCTGCTATTTAGATCTAGAGTACTAAAATACATTGGTCTGTCTCTCATCCCCCCCTTCATAGCTTGCTACAAATAAAATCAGAGGCTGTTATTTTTATAGCACTTGGTTTTGAGTTCCAGATTATATATAATGTAATTATACTGTTGTTTCACGGTTTCTAATTTGCTTGTACTATTTTGGTCATTACTTCAGACCAGATCTAAGCAGGAACTATTTCTAGGGGGGAATCATGATTCATTGGTAGAGGAAACAATCATTTACTTAGCCTTTATCTTTTCCGTTTCCGCTTTGTAGCATGTTGCATTACTTTTTAGAGAAAGGTAAAATGGAGCATAATTCCATGCTGCTTTATATATTCAGCTACACCAGTGGTTTTCAACCTAGTCCTTGGGACCTACCCAATTAGTCTGGTTTTCAGGATATCCACAGTGAGTATGCATGAGATATATTGCATACAATGGAGGCTGTTCATGTACAAAGATTTCACGCATATTTATTTTGGATAAACTGAAACCAAACTGGTCAGGTGGGTCCAGAAAACAGTGCTGAGTAGCACGTGTTTATCTTATTCAAACCTATTCACCTATTCATGCAGCTCTATTAACTTAAGGACTAACGTGCCAAAATGCATTATTGTGGGCCTATGCCCTATTGAAAATAATGGGGTCTGAAATAAATAACACATATTTTGGCACTTTAATGCTTAATGCATCTTCTTTGATTGGGGCCCCTAATCCTCACTATTTTCAAGAAATCACTGAGATCTAGAAATAGAAATTCAGCTTCCTATTTTAGCCTATCGTTACTTTTAGCCATTTACAGATATCAGATATGCTCTGATACAGCAGCACTTTTGCTGCAGTCTTATAAAAATAGCCTGTAGGAATAAAATGTTCTGTGTACCATCCTGAGGAATTAGATACAGTACATATTAACATAATCTCAATGTAGCTCCCCTTCCATATCCACACTGGTAAAGGGGGGTTCACTCCAGGGTGAAGCAAAGACTGGACAGAACTTCATACATCTTGAATAAAGAGGATGCTTCAGGGCTCTTAAGGTTCAGGGCAGACATAAATTCACTCTTCACACCAATTGTATTGTTTCAGTGCAAAATAAAATTATTAATGCAAAACCTCTTGAACATTTATTTATTTATTTTCTTTAACTCAATTACATACCCTCTCATTACAGCCTAGGGTGTGTTACAAATCTGCACAATTTGCATATCATAATATACAGTACATAGTTACACTAATTAAACAGAACAAAAATTATTCATACATACAATGTATATAATCTCGTTTATAAAAATTCATTACCCTTATTCCTCATTTAAAATAAACACTATGGGCCGGATTTTCAAAGGGTTAAGCGCGCCGGGCCTATTTTCAAAAGGCCCAACGACGCGCGTAAAGCCCCGGGACACGTGTGAGCCCTGGGGATTTACTAAAGGGGCGGGAAGGAGGTGGGGCTGAAGTAAGTTTTGAAACAAAACCAAGAAATCAAAAAAGGTAGGGGGGAAAGGATGAGGGAGGTAGAGGAAGGGAAGGGAAGGTGGGGTGAGGGGGAGGGGGAGGGAATGGGGGAAGGCAGCGCGGCTTGGCTTGGGCTCGGCGCGCGCAAGGTGCACAATTGTGCACCCCCTTCTGCTCCGACCCCCGATTTTATAACTTGCGCACACCTGCGCGCGCAAGTTATAAAATCCAGCGTACATGTGTGCGTGCTGGGTAGTGCGTGCACCCTTTTAAAATCTACCTCTATTTGTACCATCTTCTGGCAATACAACACCATCATACCAAAGAACATTAGTTTCCTTATATTCTGCCACTTTCATGTAGTTAAATCCAAGCATACACTCTGTAAATTAGTCAGCTCAATCTCCTGGCATCTGATTGGCTCTGAGGGTCCCTATCTTTGAATTCCATTAGACTCTCCCCTTTCTTTTTTGTTGGATACCAGATAGGAACTTATTCCATTCTTCCTTATATGTCTCAGTGCCTGGATGGCAACCTTGCATCAGCTAGGATAACTGACACGAATCTTCTTCTTCTCTCAAAATGATGTGTTGCCCAAAAGTTGCAGATTCCTTATACACAGCACAAGATTTCAGTTCAGAACAGAACCCTGACCGGGGTTTTCCTCCCCTTTGGAGACAAACTCAGGAAGGGAAAATCTTTCTTCCCTTAGCCATACCTACAGTACCTGAATGAAATCCGCTGTGACGTGCCTTATAAATCAAATAAGTAAGTAAGTAAATAAATGAACAAATAAATATATAAGCAGGGGAAAACTCTCCACTCTAATATTGTGACAGAACAAAAGCTACAGTGGACTGCCCAGTGCGCCATAGTCATGACAAATTTGGTTGTTCCACCAGCACAGGGGAGGCAAGTGTATGATGCCCCCAATAATATGCCAGTTTCTTCTCCCAGCATTCTCCCTGGGAGCACTAAATCAAAGCCAAGAATGAACCATTAGAGCAATTCTCATGGAGGAATGCTTTAGAAAATGGTTTATCCCAAACTCTCTACCCTCGCCACTAAATACATGTCCTGTACTAGGAAGACACATTATATACCCAGTAAAGATCTGTTAAGTCTTTATACCAGCAACTGGGGGGGGGGGGGGTTTCACATCTCTTCTTTTATATAAAACTTGCCTTACCAATCATTTTAAGTCATGATTTGAATCATCACCATCAGTCAATCATTCCTATATACCCAATAATAACTCTATTGGTTAAAACAGTTGTCAGTTTGATATGGCCAAAGTTCCATCATAGGACTTTAAGGAGTAGATGTAGAAAAGTACAATAAAGCATTTATCATATATAATCATGTAGTGCGTGATAAATGCCTTGCCTTAAGATGTGATAAATAGGGTTAAATATAGTTATTTATGGAAATGGTACTGGACATACAAATGAAGAATAATAAACTGATTCTCCATTTCACCGGTATGAACTTAAGTGTGATAAGTCTTGGTGCACATTGCATTAAGTATAAAAATCCACTCCTGATAAGATGATTTATTTCACTAACAAAGAGCCTACTACTATTACTACTACTACTACTACTATTTATCATTCAAAAAGTGATAATAGACATACACAATGCTCTACAGATATATATAAGAGACACTATTCCATTGAGCTTGCAATCTAGTCAAGACAAATATACATGGCAAACAAAAGCCAATAGGAATTATATTTATTATTGAGAAGTGGTTAAGAGTTAAATAAAGGTGAGTTTTTAGACTGGATTTCAATGTGATCAGAGATGGCATGTGACATACCAACTCACGGAGTCTATTTCAGGCAAATGGCACAGCAATGTGAAAAGCATGGAGTTGGGAATTGGAGGTGGAAGAGGACACAGATAAGAGCGTCTTGCAGATGAGTGGAGCTCATAAGGAACATACAATGGGATAAATAAGAAGAAAACCAGGATAGAGTAGAATCTCAAAATCCAACGTAGTACTGCGTATCAAAGAGTAGATGATAGTTAACAGTATCAAAAACAGTGGATAGGTTAAGGAGGATGAGAACTGAATAAATGGTGAGAAAGTTTTCTTCTTCCTTTAGCATGTACTAAAGGGGAAACAAATCCAAAATTCCTCACCCTTTACAGGGAGGGCTTTTGCCTGGACACTGGTTCAGAGAAGGTAGAGGAGTTAATAGACCATGCTCCAAGGATAAAGAGACCATGGCTTTTGGAGTGATGATTTTTGTATTGCCGTTCATGATTTTTGCCATATTATTGTGGATTTTGTTTTTTAAACTTTAATACATTTTTTGATTTGAACACCACAGCTGACTCTTTGCTATATTTTGGGGCTGATTTCATCCAGCTGTTTGGTGAAGGTGAATGGGGGTGAAATTGATTGACTGTGATTTAGATCCCTACTACTTCACCTAGGGCTAAAGTCTGATACAAATCTAGCAAGTAAGAGATCCAGGAGAGAAAATATGGCCCTGGGACTTTGCTGTGATCCTTTGATTAGGTGGCCCCAAACCAAGAAGGAGTTACAAATACATTGTGTCTGTAGATAGAAGAATAAAGTAGTTCACCTTCTTCAGATTTTTTAGTTAAGTACTATGAATCCTGCTATTTTTCTAAACTAAGAACATGTCAAAAACTCAAAAGAACCATCTACAAATCACTGTTGGCCTACATAATGTGATGAGCTCTGTTGATTTAATACACCATGCTGGTACCTCCTTAAGAAAGAGACGTGAAATCTGAGTAGAAAAGGGGCCCACAAGTTTAGGACCTCAGAGATTTTTGGATCTCTGAGTAGGCAAGCTAAATGAGTGTCACAGTGGAAAAGTTTTAAGTTAGGTTAAGAATGCTCTTTCTGCATTATTCTGTCTTATGATTTAATGTTGCAATCATGATGCCTGGAATCCAGGGCAATTTTAGATTTGCACCTGGAGTCTGGTAAGAACAAAACTGGATGAAAAACATGTTTTTCAGTTGAGATGTAGAAAAACATCACATGATGCCTTATCCAAAATGGAAGAACTCAAAGCCCACTATCACAAGTAAGAAAAATGTGAAACAATAAAGACTGATCCCAAAGTAAAGCTATTAATAGTTGATGTATACGTTTGCAGAGTTATTAGGAATGTCGGACTTTAATGTAAAGAGTCAAATGTTCTAAATTTCAAAAGACTCTAAATAACTATGATCCATTTTACTAGATTTTTGTATATTTTTTGTTTGCTGGTGGCCTCAAATCCACAGTAGTGCCACAATTAAAATCCAAAAACAACTTAACTGTGCTGAAAAATTATATTTGAGCCCCGACATGGTACCATTTTTCGAGTTCTGTTCTGCCTTAGGAGGTCCTGCTTAGTCTTATTCTTCTTGACACCACCATATAGAGATCCTGCTCCCAGAAAAAAGTGTTGAAGTATCTGTAATTCGAACACATACATATTCAATTTGAAATTGGGCAGAATCAAAAGTGTCGTGCGTAGTCACTAGCAATATAAGCAACATACAAGTATCTCAAAAGCAAAACATTGTAAATTTAAAAAAGTGTCTCTATATGCTATATTAAGTATGGTACATATTGGTCATTAGAGAAATAAACATGGTACAATAATTCAAAAGAGCGAGTGCCACGCGATTTGTTCAATGAGTCCATAAGCTCCACACTGTTCAAGAAAAAAATCCAATGTTGTTCCCTCTTGTTCAGGATCACAATGAGGTCCCTACCCCTCGTGGGCCTCTTGATCTGTTCCAGTATAGTCCATCGTAAGTCATAAATTGAAAGTTTCTGTTTCATACAATGAGATACCAATGGAGCAGAAATTGTCAGTGTTAAGGCGGCTTTTGTGTTCCATTAATCTAATGTGAACTGCACGTAAAGTGCGCCAGATATAAACCAGTTGACATGGGCATTGTATGACATACCAACCCTTTGGGAGTCGCAGTTGGTGCAATTGCACAGCGAGACATTCATATTTAGTCTGAGGATTAGTCCATATAGGACCTGAAAGAGTGTTAGCCCACATGTTACATGAGCCACATGCATAGTGACCCCTGTTTTGTGCACCATTGGTGTCCTCAAGGTCAGGTAATGTGGAGTTAACCACCAAGTCAGATAAATTCTCACCACTGGAAAAAGCTGTTCTGGGAGTGTGACAAAATCTCCCTTGCAAGATAAGTATATGCCAATGACAGCGTATTATTTCTGCTATTTTGTAAGCCTGATCCATAAACCTCAATATACAAACACTGTCATCACATGTATCTGAATTCTGGTAAGTAAGTAATAATAACTACCACTGTGCATATAAGGCCCTCTAGTATGCTTAACCACTGTATTGGGAAACCTCCTGTTTAAAAGTCATTGGTACAGCTTATGTGCCTGTTTCTTAAATTCTTGTGTGTCATGACAGATCCAACAAAGTTTTAGGAACTGACTGACCAGGAGACAATCCCTCAAGCTGTTGGGATGACTTGTATATCAAAACATCTGTTTCCATTCTTCAGTTTGGCGTATAACATTGTAATTAATTGACACTGATGTTTCATAATCAGTATGTCCAAAAATGGAATCTGTTGTGTCAAAGTTCATGACAAATCTCAGATGTGAATCTAATTGATTTAACCATTGCAGGAATCTATGTACGTTTTCCAAATACAAAAGATACCATCTATATATTGCTTCCATAGTGCGATATATGTAAACCACTTCGAACTGTACAAATGAGTTTCACAGATTCTTGACACCATCATATAGAAATCCTGCTCCCAAAAAGGTTTTGCACAATGGAGGCAGTGCATGCAAATCTAGCTCATGGATATTCATTGTCGATATCCTGAAAACCAGGCCTGTATCTGACTTTCAAGGGCTGGAGTTGGCCACCCCTGTTCTAGAGCATTTTTCTTCTCCTTTTCAAAGAAAGAAATTGCATATGTATGCAGCCGAGACCATAAGTTCCATCCACATTCACCACGCTCTTCACAATCTCACAATACAATTGCTGACAACATTTTTAAATTTTGGGTAAATAAGGCGGTAGCTTTATTGTGTAAATACATGACCCGAGCCATAACGAGAACATCAGTTCATCCCCCTCCGAAGCCTGGGTATCCCTCACTGCATCTTGAAGGGGCAACCTATGATGCACCTGGGCCTCAGGCTCCTACCAGCAGACCAACATCATTGGTCGAAGCCCACCATGCCACAACCCAACAAGGGGGCTCCATGGGAAAAGATGCCAGTGGCCATCCCCTGACCACATAACCAGCATGCAGCCCCCATCACAACATTGGCATCTTCTAATCCCAAAATTGTAAGACTAACTCTAGATTTAATCAGTGACCCCCACCACAAATTCAAAATGGCTTGGGTCTCCCGCCACCAGCAGGACCCCCCCATACAACAAAGCTGAGACATCCACAGACAGATGCAAACAAAAAGAAGAATGCTCCTGCACAAAACAGGAACTCCATCCAATAAAAGCCCCAAGCTACCAGCAAAAACTAACAACAAAGGCCCACAGGTACCCCGACACATCTTCTCATCCTATGAACCAGCCATCCAGTACACATTATGGTGAAACCACCGCTCAAGCAAACACCACACCCAGCAAGGCTGTCAGAAACCAACCAAGCCCTGACAGCTCCTAAAAACCCCACCACAACCCAGACAACTGACAATGCGCAACACTGCGAAAGAGAATGAACCCACCCCCATCCTCGAGCAGCCTGCTATGTGCTGGAAAACCCAACTCCCCAACCAACTTACCCCCCATGCCCCCACAACCCAACCTTATACTCCACCCCCTAGCCAATGCCATTCATCTTCCCAATACTTCCTCCCTTCCAAACACCCCTTGTCTCCATGCCCTACTCCCAGAGCACTGATTCCCAAAATTAAGTCTGTAAGCAATACCCATCAACTCACACCATCCTACAACCATGCTCTACCTGGACCACAATACCCAGACAAATGCAGACAAGTCCCCCAGCTCCCAGCCTTCTGCCCCCAACAACCAAACCACCCCCCAGGAATAGTCCAATCCCCACGTTCCAGAAGCATTTCCCTCAAATAAACCCATCTAGTTGAGAAAAAAGGACGCCACATGTGAAAGATACTCTCCAACACCAAAAACATCCATACCATTGCTTCACCTCCAACTCACCTGACCTGAGTCAGCCCACACACCCCCATCATAGGACAAGCAAAAAGCAGCTCCCAGAACAACCCCACCAAATAATACAAACTATGGCAACAGAACCGCAACACAACTCCACAGGGCCATCCCTTCCTCGACCGTTCTGGCAGTACGGACACCAGGAATGTGCGCCCCAAAACAAAGGGTGCTGTTCAAGATTCAGGTACTGTCTGAACAAAAAGGAGCCGTTAAGCATTATGCCGCCCCGTACCAGCAAGAGCCGAGAATATAACGGGGAAAACCAATGTCCCCCAACCATTGCAAAATGGGTCAAAGGCAGACCACTCCAAATCTGTACCCCACCAAGACCTTGACCTTGCATAGAACAAGGAGGGCTATCTAGACCACAGCAAACCAACAAGAAAGTAATGCCAAAGAACATTCCAGCAAAGGACAAACAGCCATGTCATTCATCATCCCGAAAGTTGGTGAGATGACCATGTTCCCAACCCCAATCCAAATATCTACTTTCTGAATACCCCTTTCCCCCAACACATCATCACCACACGTGAACATATGATCACCAAGAAACACATTGCCGTCCAAGGTCAAATACTAAAGACACTAAACCGCAATAAATACTCACACAATGCAAACTAGCCTACAAACAGAGATGCCGCCACAGAATCCATACCAAAAGCTTCACACCAGCGATGCAGGGTGGTGGAGACTAATATCTAACAAATCCAGTAAAGAAGACTGGGGGCAGAAAAAGGCATCGCAAGTTCTCAAACCACAACCATCATAGGAACCTGAAAATGGTGAAATGCAAAGCCCCGTAAACTCTGACTCGCAAACCCCCCGGGCCAAGCACTATATGTACTACAAAATGAACTTGCTCACAAGAAGCAAGAACAAACAGAAAATGTGAACTATACTCCTAAATAAAAGGGGTTCCCAAACCACTGGTCCAGTGGGGAAAGGGGAGAAAGGGAGGCCGACACAACAGCAATTTCAAGCAACACAGTCATGCAAAAGAATGGATGCACCTTCCGAAGTAACACAAAGGTGAAAATCAGCTCCCACAACCGACCACCAATGGCCTCTCACTATAATCCCCACCAAAAACCTGGAAAATACACAGCTATTCCAAACAAAAATGAAATGTCAACTATTGTCCCCACCCCTCGCCCTTTCACCCCCATCCAGAACCCATAAACAACCCCCCATATGTTAACATGCCCAAGTGCGGCATGGATGCATTCAGGGGAGGCAAGAAAAGCAACATTCACCCCACGTAAGAACCTCATCAAAGACTACCAGCAGCAGCCCTTGAGTTATCCGTCCAAACACCCCAAAACTAAGGGACCCACCATACCACATAGCGTCATCCCCAGACTATAATACAGGAAGTACAATCTGCTATGAACCCACTGATCCAGCCCAACAATCCACTTCCTGCCCCCCTCCCCCAAATCCATGCGTCCCCAGCCCAAGCATCACTGCACAGCCCAAAAAGAAAATACAGAGCCCTTCCTCCCATAAGAACATAAGAAATTGCCATGCTGAGTCAGACCAAGGATGCATCAAACCCAGCATCCTTTCCCCAACAGAGGCCAAACCAGGCCACAAGAACCTGGCAATTACCCAAACACTAAGAAGATCCCATGCTACTGATGCAATTAATAGCATTGGCTATTCCCTAAGTAAACTAGATTAATAGCCGTTAATGGACTTCTCCAAGAACTTATCCAAACCTTTTTTGAACCCAGCTACACTAACTGCACTAACCACATCCTCTGGCAACACATTCCAGAGTTTAATTGTGCGTTGAATGAAAACTAATTTTCTCCGATTAGACTTAAATGTGCTACTTGCTAACTTCATGGAATGCCCCCTAGTCCTTCTATTATTCGAAAGTGTAAATAACCGAATCACATCTACTCGTTCAAGACCTCTCATGATCTTAAAGACCTCTATCATATCCCCCTTCAACCATCTCTTCTCCAAGCTGAACAGCCCTAACCTCTTCAGCCTTTCCTCATAGGGGAGCTGTTCCATCCTCTTTATCATTTTGGTTGCCATTCTCTGTACCTTCTCCATCGCAACTATATCTTTTTTGAGATGCGGCGACCAGAATTGAACACAGTATTCATGGAACATCCAGACTGCCAGCCAAGAAAAGCCAGACTTATCTCTCCAACCAGGTAACCTCCCCACCAATGCTGGTTGTACTCCCACAAGATAGAAACCATAGGCAGAGTGCCCAAGTTATCACACAAGTGCACACAATGGGAAGGCTCCAGCCCTTTCCCAGCACATTGCTCCCATGAGGGTGCCCCGTCAAACATCTCCAACTGGCCCATCCAGCTCCCAGACTTTCGACAACATGCCCCTCCACACTTCCCACAGACCAGGCTCTATAAAAAAGCAGTCAATCACCACAGACCTAAATCTGCTACCCGCTGAAAGAAAACAAAAAAAAAATTGGCAACACCTGCAACCAGAGTGAACCAACCTCAGCAAGACTCCGCACAACCCCCAAACTCCCCTCCCCTCCACCCCCACCCTCACACACACTATGCCGGACCCCAAACCAAACCCCCAAGCAACAGCCCCACCATGACCACAAACCTCCCACCAACTAACCGTCCAACCCACCCCACAGCAGCCCCAAAACCTCATCACCCTGCCCCCACCACATGATAACATCCCCCCAAAAAACTCCTTGGGGCATATCCTGAACAACTCCAGGAAAATATTGCGGAGCTGCAACCAAAACTCCCAGCCCCTGTTGTGCATCCTGAAGTCCCCCACCGGTCTCCAAATCAAAACCCCAGCCCACTTCCCTAATGTTGCCCATGACAAAGGGAAAAGTGCCTGACATGGGAAATAGTCTCTGCCTTGGACAAGCACCATCTCCCAGGTGAGCCCCCCACCCCAATGATAACAAGCCCCTCTCCACACACAAAAACAATGTGGGAACTCAGGGTCACAATGCCACCCCACCAACATGTGCCAAGAAGCTTATGGATATGCCCGCATAATCTGCGAGATGACACAGGAGACAAAAGCCAGCCTCACCTGCCACCAGGGAAAAACTCTCCCCCAGCACCATCTCTATCCCTCCAACAGCCACCTCATCTCTGTGCACAGCTTCACTCATCCACTCCAGAGACTCCCATCACACCAGCAGCTGCCAGGCTAATAAATTCGCAACCCCACCCTACCCCATCACGCACTAGACAATATTGACAACAACTGCAGTGGGACTGCGCCAAACCATGAAACCAACCTGGCTCCCTACAGTCCAGAAACCAGAACAGTGCACCACAACTCTATCATGTGCATGTCATTGTAGTACATCACCAAGGCGATGGCAAGGTGACTCCCAAAAAACTCAACCCTCAACTAAGACAGCTGAAAGAAAATCCTGCTGTCGAGTAGGCCCTTCATGCATGAGCCCCCACTAAAAGCCATGCATCCACACAACATAGGAGTCATCCCCTCCCTGCCAACCCCTCAAAGCTACCACACCAATTCCTCGAGCTAGTCTCCATAGCCAGCATCCTCGACTAGAGATGTGAATTGGAACCGGAATCGGTTCGGTTCCGGTTCCGATTCAAACCTTATAATTTTTATCGTCCGGCCCAATTGTTTTTTTGTTTATCAGCTGCGCCCGATCCGATAAACAAAAAACCCACCCTGACCCTTTAAAACTGACCCCTTAGCCTCCCCCACCCTCCCGCCCCCCCCCCCCAAAAAACATTTTAAAATTACCTGGTGGTCCAGTGGGAGCGCGGGGAGCAATCTCCCATTCTCGGGCCGTCGGCTGCGCTAATAAAAATGGCGCCGATGGCCCTTTGCCCTTACCATGTGACAGGATATCCGTGCCATTGGTCGGCCCCTGTCACATGATAGGAGCACTGGATGGCCAGCACCATCTTTAAAAATGGCACGGGCATGGCCCTGGTGGTCCAGTGGGGGCGCCGGGAGCGATCTCCCGCTCTCGGGCCGTTGGCTGCCACTAATAAAGATGGCCCCGGCCATCCAGTGCTCCTATCATGTGACAGGGGCCGGCCAATGGCACGGATACCCTGTCACATGGTAAGGGCAAAGGGCCATCGGCGCCATTTTTATTAGTGGCAGCCAACGGCCCGAGAGCGGGAGATCGCTCCCGGCGCCCCCACTGGACCACTAGGTCATTTTAAAATGTTTTTGGGGGGGTCGGGAGGGTGGGGGAGGCTAAGGGGTCAGTTTTAAAGGGTCGGGATGGGGTTTTTTTTATCGGGCCATCGGCGCCATTTTTATTAGTGGCAGCCGACGGCCCGAGAGCGGGCGATCGGTCCCGGGGCTTCCACTGGACCACCAGGTGATTTTAAAACGTTTTTGGGGGGTTTGGGAGGGTGGGGGAAGGTAAGGGATTAGTTTTAAAGGGTCGGGGTGGGTTTAGGGGTTGTTTTGGTGTGCCGGTTTTCCCGCCCTCCCCCCCAAATAACTCCCGTTAGTGGATGCAAACCCAATTAACGATTTTTCACGATAAATCGGGGGAATTTTAATGATTTTTGACGATTTAAAAATATCAGACGATATTTTAAATTGTCAAAAAACTATTCACATCCCTATCCCCGACCACCTCACAGAAGCCCGGCAAGGCACATATGCCCTCTCCTCCCCCCCCCCCCCCCCCCCCAGACAGCAACCAACCAGCTATTAATACTTGACACCACAGCTCACCCCCGCTCAATGCCGGTGAATGCCAAGCACAAGATCCCTGAGCCGCCCCTGCCCGCCCCATGGCCCCCACTGCAACAAGAAAATTGCAATGCACAATGCACCATGAAAACAGGAGCACAACCCAACACCTCCCAGTCAGCAACAAAAACTGTAAGTTCTCGCAAACCAACCCCCTCAACTCTATCTTCTCCCCTTAAAACCAAGTCTCAGATAGCCAGCACACTTTGCCTTGATCCTGATGACTGGGCAAAAAGATGAAACCCCACATGTATGCAGCCTTTAAAGCTGCAATATTCAAACCTAGGCCCAGCATACCAGGTCTCTCAGCCAAACAGAAATGCTGCCCAATCCTGTCCATATCTAATCTGCAGGAGGAGAAAGACAACTCTCCCTAAAAGTCCACCTCTACAACCTACTGTTGGGTTGTTGGGTTGATGAGTGGTGGCTGGGTCAGGCTCAGTGCCAGGTTAATTGCAGCAGCTGAGACAAAGCTCAGCAGCCACTCAATTAGAAGAAGTCATAGTATGAGATTCCAGATGTTGGTGAAGTTATGTAATCAAATCTGCATATCCAAAAAGCTAATAATGAGGGCCATGTATATTTTAGTGAAACTGATGAAGTTGAATGCAATTCTAAGTGAGGGTTGGCTTTTCCAAGATATGCAGGGTTCCTGAGGCTTTTTAAAATTTTCTTTCATAGCATGAAATTATATTTATTCGCTGCAATAGTCAAATATCTTTTAGTCACAAATTTTTCTTTTTCTTTTTCTTTTTTAATTTTCTTTATTGATAATGTTAAAATTACACTTCAAGAAATTTTGAGAGGCCAATCAGTTACATCGTTCACAGCATAACAAAGGAATTAAAATTTAACCTAAGAAACACAATGTAAACTCAACAAAGTCCACTATGTCACAGAGGATCCTCAAAGAAAATCTATGAAATAATAATAATTTTAAAAAGCAAGAACACAGCACTATATATATATTTAAAGAGAAAGAGCATTAAGGTGGTTAAGCATGCTTTGTTGTATAATCTTATCACTTAAGAAAAAAGTTAACTGAGTGGGTTCAAAAAATATATATGAATCATCCTTGTACTTGATAAAACACCTACAGGGAAATGTAAGAAAAACTGTTCCAATTTAGAAAACCTTTGGCCTCAATAACAGAAATTGCCTACGTCTTATCTGGGTCATTTTAGATACATCAGGAAATACTCTGATAATACATGATGGAAAACTAACGTCACAATGCTTGCAAAAAAATCAGTCTCTATCTGGATCTAACATAAAGATAATTACAAGAGTTGAGGATTTAGGAAGTGCGGAGTAAGAAGTCTCTAGAAATATAGTAAAATTAAATGTATCCTCAATTAAGACTGAATCTTCCCTCTTCTCAGGTTCTGTCTCCTTTTGCTTAGGTGGAGGCAAATATTGATGGATCTAGGATTAACACTCTTCCTATTCGCTGACAAAATTCAGTTCTACATTCTATTTGGCTCATCATTTGAAAATACAGCATCAACACTCTCAAAACACATGAAGGCAATACAGCAAGAACTCTCTAACCTAAAACTAACACTAAACACAAAAAAAACCTGAAGTCATCTGGTTAAGGAGAAACTCCTCCATAGTTAATCCTCAGTTTATAAACCTTGGTAATTTTAATTTCATACCCCCGGATCAAATCCAGGACTTAGGAATCCAGATAGATGAAAATGTTGCTATGAATAGACAAATAAAATAACCATCAGGATATGCAAATCTGCACATCCTACATAGGGGCGATGCAAATAGAAGCGGGCGCTGAAAAGTCAGTGCCCGCTTTCTTAACGTGCGCATGGCGCCCGCAAGGGGGGGCGCCATGCTATATTATAATTAGGGGGTCACGTTAGCAAGGAAGCGCTAGGGTTGCCTCCTTGCTAACGTGACCCTGTGGTTACCGGCAGTCTGCTGACGCCAGTTATGGAAACTCACACCGAGTTTATCGGTCTTCTTAATTCGGCCTTCTGAGTTTTGTTTTTTTTCTTTAAACTTTTAAAAGAAGTACAGAAAAGCAGTTTTTTCTGCTTTTCTGTACTTCTTTTCAATGCGCTCAGCTATTAACCCCTGCTCCAGGCAGGGGTTAATAGCTGAGCGATAAATGTGCGTCTGAGATGCACATTTATTTTTTCTATTTGGAGTGAATGAGTAATAGTCTCATTCACATGCATTTGCATATGATGAGCGCTATCCCATTCACTTCGTGTTGGACGCGCATTAAATAGGCGCTAATCCCCTTATTCCTTTAAGCGGTGGATTAGCGCCTATTTAACCCGCGTCCAACTGCATGCTTTACAGTGTGCTCAGCTGAGTGCACTGTATTGCATCGGCCCCACAGATTGAAACCATTACTAACTACCGAAGATTTCCGTACAGTCCTGCAATTTCTAACTTTCTCAAATATAGATTACTGTAACTCCCTACTACTAGGACTCCCAATTTATCTATTAAAAAAAACTGCAACTACTACAAAATGCAGCAGGAAGACTCTTAACTGGAACCAGGAAATTTGATCACATCACACCCTCGTTTATAGCACTGCACTGGCTGCTGATACAATACTGAATCAATTTCAAAGTTTTAACCTTAATCCACAAGGATAACCCATGACTAATTTGCATGAGGCTTCAAACATATGCACTGCAATGAACACTTAGGTCACAAAACAAAAGATTATTAACTGTACCTTCATCCCACAGCATACACCTAAAGCAAATAAGTGATTGAGGGTTTTCCATAGCAGGACCTAAACTATGGAACTCATTACAGGAGAAAATTTGACTGATCCCAGAACAAAAAACATTCAAACATGAATTAAAAACATGGCCGTTTAAAAACGCTTATAATCTAACTTAAATGCTAACTGAATGAAGAAGCAACAATATCAACAACAAAAACAATAAAAAGTAACGAGAGAACTAAGGAGCTTTTGACTACTCCTTACGACCATGTAGACTACTAAACAGAATCCAAACCCTACTAACCCTTGACCCCTCCTCAGTCGAGAATTAAAAGAACTGTGTGCTGTAATGTATATATCTTACCAAATATGTTTCATGTCAAAGTACATGTTATACTATATTGTATAGTACCAATGGGGCCGATGCAATAAATTTGCATAGAAAGCGGGCGCTGAACAGTCAGCACCCGCTCTCTTAATGCGCCCCAGGCACCCCCAAGGGAGGCGCCATGCAATATTTAAATTAGGGGGTCACATTAGCAAGGAGGCGCTAGGGTCGCTTGCATGATCCTAGTGGCTCCTTGCTAATGAGAACCCAATCGATTTTCGTGATTCAGCTGTCCTTACTGGCGGATGGCCAAGTCACGACAACCTACGCCGAGTTTATTGGCATCGTTTTTCCTGACCAGTGGATGACAGTCACGAAAATTGATGCCGAGTTTATTGGCGCTGGTTTTCATGACTCGGCTGTCCACCGCTAAGGAAAACCGACGCCTATAAACTCGGCGTCGGTTTTCGTGATGGCTATCCGCCAGTAAGGAAAACCGACGCTGAGGGTTCAGGAAGCGAAGCTTGTCAGTTGAGCGTCCGTTTCCTGAACTCGACTGTCTATTTTTTTTTTCACTTTTTTTGTTTCATTTATTTCTCATCCTACTTAATATCACAACGATAGTATGTAGGAGGCAACACAGAAAAGCAGTTTTTTTCTGCTTTTCTGTACTTGTTTTTGATGCATACAGCTATTAACGCCTGCTCCAGGCAGGCATAAATAGATGACAGTTAAATGTGTGTCTGAGAAGCACATTTTTTTTGTTGCATCGGGAGTGAATGCCTAATAGCCTCATTCACATGCATTTGATGTGATGAACGCTATTAGATTCACTCTGTGTTGGACACGCGTTGAATATGCGCTAATCCCCTTATTGCATTAGGGGATTGATTAGCGCCTATTCTACCCGCGTCCGACTGCAGGTTAACAGTGAGCTCGGCTGAGCACACTGTATTGCATCAGCCCCAATGTATGTGTTTTACCAAATTGTGTTACACCAATTTATGTAATGACCCAAAGATAAATGTTACTTTTATAAAATGTTGTGATCTTCACTTGGAATGACAGTACATAAAATAACTAGCTAACTAACTAACTAACTAAATAAATAATAGTCCCTGAAATTGGTGGATCAGATTGAACAGGAATGTTAAGAACTTCCAGCTATGAAACATCTATTAAGCTAAAACCCTAGGAAGTTTTGGGAAATTTATGAAATGTAAATTTTGCCTTCTCAAAGAATTTTCAATATTCTCCAATTTAGCCAATAACTGGACATTATCCGTCACAAGAGATTGTTGTACTGCAGAGATTTGATCAGTTGAAAGAATTGACAAACATTGTTAGATTTTTCTAAAGAAATGATTTTCTTTTCCATCATAGAATTTTTTGTAGGGACTAAATATATTTGCAAGGTAATAACTTTCCCCAGTCTCTCAATAGCTTTCCATATCAATTCCAGTATAAAGACTGTAAGCTTCTACAAACTAAAACCCTGGACTCAGTTCAAACCCCATCAGGGCTGTAGATACCTGTTGCAGCAAAGCAGCTGATCTTCCAATGTTATCAGAGTCACCCTCACATTTCTTCTCTCCACCAGACCCTCCAACATTCATCGCGGGCACCATCAGCTAACTTTGCTCCAGAGCCGCATGCTGTATACCAAGAGCAGAAATACCAACATCTTTTGGGTGCGACTGCTCTCGCTGCAACCCGGAGAGACGTGCAACCTCTGGGTTGGATGGGGGAGGGGAGTGTTCCCACCGCAGGGCTCTATGATGTACTTAGGTCTAGGGTAGTGGGAGGCACCACTTCTCTCCCCAAAGCACCCAAGAACAGGCTTCCTGCAGCCTCCAAAAACACCACAAAAGAATCCATAGAACCTGTCACTGCAGGAGAAGATAGAGCCATAGGGTAGGCAACAAATCTTCCCTTTTTTTTCATACCCATTTTAATGGTAATGAAGAAATGACTGACTCAAGGAAAACGAAAAAACATACAATGGGTAGTGGAGACTCAAGCAGTGCCTCCTAGTGTGCCTCATGTTGAAAGTCTCTGCTGTAAAGAAGTTGTCAACAAGTTTTTCTAAGCCCTGAATTTGGATGAATTGCGGCCTTAGAGGAAAGTTTTCAAAGGGATTTTCACATGTAAAACATGTTTTACCTTTGTAAACTGGCTGATTGAAAACAGCCTGCCCTGTATGTGTGTAGTTTCATAAGGTATCTTTTTTTTACCAGCCTTGAAGTGGGGGGCCTTCCCAAGGAAGAGTTAGGTCAAGGGAGAAAACTATTGAGTACATTTTCAAAGGGGCTATGCATGGAAAGCTATCATATACGCACATTATATAGCATGTGTTCATGCACATGCTAGTTTATAAACCTTGAAAGTGGGCACATATTTTCAGTTTTCCATACACATTTACCAGCACAAAAAAGGGGCAGTCTAGTGGTAGGGATCAAGAGGTACATGCGGAAGTTTCTATTTTATAAGAAATTTATGCATATTAAACTTATTGGTACACTTTTACATCTGATAATAGACCAGCACAAGTGAAATCGGACGTGTCTATTATCTGCAGTTTTTGGGTGGGAGATCTGGGTGAACTGGCGGGAGTTCAAGGTGAAGTGCTAGAGAGTCTTGATAAACAGGTCATGGGCTGGTTGATCTGGCAGAGGTATCAATGAGCTGGTGATTTAAAATATATGCACAAGTATTTTCAAAATGGTATATGCACATACTTTAAACTGTATCTCCTTCCGTGAATGCATCAGGGTTTTCATGTGTATATGTTTATGTTATATATTTTTTTTCATGAGTGTGAGGGATGCTCCAATCCTTCACTGACCACATTGCTCTTAAGATATTCTTAGGGTAGTCTTTAACACCTTTTTAGATCATCCTTGACAGATTCCCCCACCAGGGTAATCTGGATTGGTCAGATTGGCCATATAAAAGCTGATTGGTGCACCTGGGGGGTGAGGTTTGCTATTTAATTTCGGAGTGGAAGGGAGAGTAGCTGGAGTGATCCCCAAACTCAGGCTCCACAGCTTGTACCACAAAATTGAAAAGACTTTGCCCTTGTCAGCCGCCTCATGGCGCTGAGAAGAACTGTTCTGAGAAGAGGAGAATTTGGAAGTTTTGTCTTTTTACTGGGAATTTTTTTTTTTTTTTTTGGAGACCTGCACTTGCCCAGGAGAGAAAGTCATGCTGGCCTTTGGAAGGGTGGGATAAACTGCTACTTGTCCTTCTGAAAGAGATTTAAAAAAAAAAGAGTAGCAGTGACCTGGGAAGAGAGTTTGTTCCAGTTTTTTTGGAAGAATCTTTTAAACACCATTCCTGCCCACCTGAGGAGAAGTTGTTTTTTTTTTTTTTTTAACTATAGGCTTTTTGGGCTTTCTGTCATTTAAGGCTTATGTGTGGATTTTTTACCTTCAGAGACCAATCAGGAGATCCTTGCCCTATTGAGAGCCTGCTCCCTAACCTCAGGAGTGGGATTCTTGGCGTTTCCTACCCAGGGACAGATTTAAGATTTTGTTGCCCCTAGGCATTTTATGTGCTATCAACGCTCCCCCTCCACCTCCTGTTCAAGGGTAACAGAGGGCCATTCTCTGCTGAATAAGATTCAGCAGAGCTGGAAAGCAGCACATCTTAGCCAGTCTGCTGCCCCTAAATGTTTGTCATCATAGTCACAGACATAATGGGTGCCTAGTAGGGATGTGAATCGTTTTTCAACAATTAAAATTATCGTCCGATAATGTTAATATCGTCTTAAATCGTTATAGAACACGATACAATAGAAATTTAGTGCGCACTAACTGAAAATGATACAAATAAACACTTTCCAGGTCAGTAAAGGTCAGTTAGGAATGAATATGTGTTCCTATTGGCTGGCTGCCCTCTTATCTATTGATGTTACCACTGAGGTGATGGTTGGGGGGATGGGAAATGGAACTAGAAACTAACGAACACCAACAGAAAATGAAACAAAGTGTTCACACTTCCCAGGTCAGTAAAGGTCACTTAGGAATGAATATGTATGTATGTATTCCTATTGGCTGGCTGTGCTCTTATCTATTGTGTGTTTGTGCCTTCAATAGTCAGGTAGTGAATAAACAAGTTAGGAGCAGTATATACCAAAGTAAAAAAATTGAATAGTTCAGCTCAGTTACTCACCTTGGAAAGGTGTTGAGGTAGTGTGATTAGGTTTGAATAGGGAACAACATTTGTTAATCAAGGGAGCTGTGAGTCACTCAGGCTGACTAACTAAATTCCCAACCCACCCACCCCAAGCTCATCCCTTAATTTATAGGCAGGTGCCACTTGCACAAAAAAAAACCCATCAACAAAAACTTTATTGAGAATTTGATCAGACCCCAGTAGGCCACTACCAGACATATAGTGAATTCACTAATACATTTAAAGGAACTTAGACACATTCCTACTCCCATAGCAACCTAAAACTTAACTAGGAACTGATCAAAATTGAGATGAAGGCAGCAGTCCAGCAGCAAGAGGGGGGCTTCCCAGTCTTTTGCATCGAGTGTCACATGTATGATTTTTTACCCACCGGTGAGAAGTTGTACATGTGCATGCGATGCAAAGAGCTCCTGGCTCTCAGAGAACGAGTCCGATCTCTGGAGGCTAGAGTGGCAGACCTGGAGGAGCTGAGGCAGACAGAGAGGTATATAGATGAGACCTTCAGGGACATAGTAGTCCAGTCCCAACTTCAGACTGGCAGCCCTGGTGCTGCCTTGGAGGAAGAAGGTCTCATAATGGGAGAGCACCAACCAGGTGTAGCAGGAAAGGATCCTGTAGCAAGGACCTGCTCTCTAGGTGATGCATTGTCCTTTCGCACTGAGGATATCTCCCCAAGGCCTACTGCCCAGGAGGGAAGGGTTAGGTCGGCCGTCATAGTTGGTGATTCGATTATTAGGAATGTAGACAGCTGGGTGGCGGGTGGGCGTGAGGATCGCCTGGTAACATGCCTACCTGGTGCGAAGGTGGCGGACCTCACGCGTCACCTAGATAGAATTTTAGACAGTGCTGGGGAGGAGCCGGCTGTCGTGGTACACGTGGGCACCAACAACATAGGAAAATGTGGGAGGGAGGTTCTGGAAGCCAAATTTAGGCTCTTAGGTAGAAAGATTAAATCCAGAACCTCCAGGGTAGCATTCTCTGAAATGCTCCCTGTTCCACGCGCAGGTCACCAGAGGCAGGCAGAGCTCCGGAGTCTCAATGCGTGGATGAGACGATGGTGCAAGGAAGAGGGATTCAGTTTTGTTAGGAACTGGGGAACCTTTTGGGGAAGGGGGAGTCTCTTCCGAAGGGATGGGCTCCACCTTAACCAGGGTGGAACCAGACTGCTGGCGCTAACCTTTAAAAAGGAGATAGAGCAGCTTTTAAACTAGAACAAAGGGGAAAGCCGACAGTCGCTCAGCAGCGCATGGTTCGGAGAGATGTATCTTTAAAGGATACTAATGATGCATTAGAATTAGGGCATCCCGACAGTGAGGTTCCAATAATTAGAAAAGTAGTCCAAGTGCCTGTAACTAAAAACTCACCTGAGCTAAAAAATTCTAACTTATCCCTATCAATTAAAAAGCAGAATAAAAATACAAACAAAAAACAAACTTTGAAATGTTTGTATGCTAATGCCAGAAGTCTAAGAAGTAAGATGGGAGAATTAGAATGTATAGCAGTAAATTATGACATAGACTTAATTGGCATCTCAGAGACATGGTGGAAAGAGGATAACCAATGGGACAGTGCTATACCGGGGTACAAATTATATCGCAATGACAGAGAGGAGCAGTCGGGAGGAGGTGTGGCGCTTTATGTCCGGGATGGCATAGAGTCCAACAGGATAAACATCCTGCATGAGACTAAATACAAAATTGAATCTTTATGGGTAGAAATCCCTTGTGTATCAGGGAAGACTACAGTGATAGGGGTATACTACCGTCCACCTGGTCAAGATGGTGAGATGGACAGTGAAATGCTAAGAGAAATTAGGGAAGCTAACCAAATTGGTAGTGCAGTAATAATGGGAGACTTCAATTACCCCAATATAGACTGGGTAAATGTATCATCGGGTCACGCTAGAGAGATAACGTTCCTGGATGGAATAAATGATAGCTTTATGGAGCAATTGGTTCAGGAACCGACGAGAGAGGGAGCAATTTTAGATCTAATTCTCAGTGGAGCACAGGACTTGGTGAGAGAGGTAACGGTGGTGGGGCCGCTTGGCAATAGTGATCATAATATGATCAAATTTGATTTAATGACTGGAAAAGGAACAGTGTGCAAATCCAAGGCTCTCGTGCTAAACTTTCAAAAGGGAAACTTTGATAAAATGAGAAAAATTGTTAGAAAAAAACTGAAAGGAGCAGCTACAAAAGTAAAAAATGTCCAAGAGGCGTGGTCATTGTTAAAAAAATACCATTCTAGAAGCACAATCCAGATGTATTCCACACATTAAGAAAGGTGGAAAGAAGGCAAAACGATTACCAGCATGGTTAAAAGGGGAGGTGAAAGAAGCTATTTTAGCCAAAAGATCTTCATTCAAAAATTGGAAGAAGGATCCAACAGAAGAAAATAGGATAAAGCATAAACATTGGCAAGTTAAATGTAAGACATTGATAAGACAGGCTAAGAGAGAATTTGAAAAGAAGTTGGCTGTAGAGGCAAAAACTCACAGTAAAAACTTTTTTAAATATATCCGAAGCAGAAAGCCTGTGAGAGAGTCAGTTGGACCGTTAGATGATCGAGGGGTTAAAGGGGCACTTAGAGAAGATAAGGCCATCGCGGAAAGATTAAATGATTTCTTTGCTTCGGTGTTTACTGAAGAGGATGTTGGGGAGGTACCCGAAATGGAGAAGGTTTTCATGGGTAATGATTCAGATGGACTGAATCAAATCACGGTGAACCTAGAAGATGTGCTAGGCCTGATTGACAAACTGAAGAGTAGTAAATCACCTGGACCGGATGGTATACACCCCAGAGTTCTGAAGGAACTAAAAAATGAAATTTCAGACCTATTAGTGAAAATTTGTAACTTATCATTAAAATCATCCATTGTACCTGAAGACTGGAGGATAGCAAATGTAACCCCAATATTTAAAAAGGGCTCCAGGGGCGATCCGGGAAACTACAGACCGGTTAGCCTGACTTCAGTGCCAGGAAAAATAGTGGAAAGTGTTCTAAACATCAAAATCACAGAACATATAGAAAGACATGGTTTAATGGAACAAAGTCAGCATGGCTTTACCCAGGGCAAGTCTTGCCTCACAAATCTGCTTCACTTTTTTGAAGGAGTTAATAAACATGTGGATAAAGGTGAACCGGTAGATATAGTATACTTGGATTTTCAGAAGGCGTTTGACAAAGTTCCTCATGAGAGGCTTCTAGGAAAAGTAAAAAGTCATGGGATAGGTGGCGATGTCCTTTCTTGGATTGCAAACTGGCTAAAAGACAGGAAACAGAGAGTAGGATTAAATGGGCAATTTTCTCAGTGGAAGGGAGTGGACAGTGGAGTGCCTCAGGGATCTGTATTGGGACCCTTACTGTTCAATATATTTATAAATGATCTGGAAAGAAATACGACGAGTGAGATAATCAAATTTGCAGATGACACAAAATTGTTCAGAGTAGTTAAATCACAAGCAGATTGTGATAAATTGCAGGAAGACCTTGTGAGACTGGAAAATTGGGCATCCAAATGGCAGATGAAATTTAATGTGGATAAGTGCAAGGTGATGCATATAGGGAAAAATAACCCATGCTATAATTACACGATGTTGGGTTCCATATTAGGTGCTACAACCCAAGAAAGAGATCTAGGTGTCATAGTGGATAACACATTGAAATTGTCGGTTCAGTGTGCTGCGGCAGTCAAAAAAGCAAACAGAATGTTGGGAATTATTAGAAAAGGAATGATGAATAAAACGGAAAATGTCATAATGCCTCTGTATCGCTCCATGGTGAGACCACACCTTGAATACTGTGTACAATTCTGGTCGCCGCATCTCAAAAAAGATATAATTGCGATGGAGAAGGTACAGAGAAGGGCTACCAAAA
This sequence comes from Rhinatrema bivittatum, assembly GCF_901001135.1. Taxonomy (NCBI): domain Eukaryota; kingdom Metazoa; phylum Chordata; class Amphibia; order Gymnophiona; family Rhinatrematidae; genus Rhinatrema; species Rhinatrema bivittatum. The sequence continues at coordinate 228,854,293 of NC_042616.1, read as the reverse complement.
TGATAAGGGGAATGGAACAACTCCCCTATGAGGAAAGACTAAAGAGGTTAGGACTTTTCAGCTTGGAGAAGAGACGACTGAGGGGGGATATGATAGAGGTGTTTAAAATCATGAGAGGTCTAGAACGGGTAGATGTGAATCGGTTATTTACTCTTTCGGATAGTAGAAAGACTAGGGGACACTCCATGAAGTTAGCATGGGGCACATTTAAAACTAATCGGAGAAAGTTCTTTTTTACTCAACGCACAATTAAACTCTGGAATTTGTTGCCAGAGAATGTGGTTCGTGCAGTAAGTATAGCTGTGTTTAAAAAAGGATTGGATAAGTTCTTGGAGGAGAAGTCCATTACCTGCTATTAAGTTCACTTAGAGAATAGCCACTGCCATTAGCAATGGTTACATGGAATAGACTTAGTTTTTGGGTACTTGCCAGGTTCTTATGGCCTGGATTGGCCACTGTTGGAAACAGGATGCTGGGCTTGATGGACCCTTGGTCTGACCCAGTATGGCATTTTCTTATGTTCTTATGTTCTTATGATGTTACCAAGGCTAACACTGAGGTAATGGTTGGGGGGATGTGAAATGGAAACAGTTGGAAGCTTGACAAAAAAAGTAATGTAATGATCAGCACTCACGTGACTAGAACTTGTTTGTTTATTATTTTTGTTAGCAGGCACCTGAAATGCTAGTGCATGTTGAATTTGCCAATCACTGTGCATTTTAGAAAGGTGGTCCTGGCTGGAACTGTACACAGTTCAAATATATGTAATTGATTGTTGGTAAGTGTATTTTTTAAGTAGCCACACTGGCACAAGTATGTTTACTTTTCCTCCTACTTAACTTACTAGCTCAGCTTTGTAAGAAGGGCTTCTCTGCTTGTGTGTTGTTTTTGTTTGGTGTGAGGAGAGCAGAAACTAGGGATGTGAATCGTTTTAGGACGATTAAAATTATCGTCCGATAATTTTAATATCGTCTTAAACCGTTATGGAACACAATACAATACAGATTCTAACGATTTATCGTTATAAATCGTTAGAATCGTGAGCCGGCACACTAAAACCCCCTAAAACCCACCCCCGACCCTTTAAATTAAATCCCCCACCCTCCCGAACCCCCCCCAAATAACTTAAATAACCTGCGGGTCCAGCAGCGGTCCGGAACGGCAGCGGTCCGGAACGGGCTCCTGCTCCTGAATCTTGTCGTCTTCAGCCGGCGCCATTTTCCAAAATGGCGCCGAAAAATGGCGGCGGCCATAGACGAAAAAGATTGGACGGCAGGAGGTCCTTCTGGACCCCCGCTGGACTTTTGGCAAGTCTCGTGGGGGTCAGGGGGCCCCCCCACAAGCTGGCCAAAAGTTCCTGGAGGTCCAGCGGGGGTCAGGGAGCGATTTCCCGCCGCGAATCATTTTCGTACGGAAAATGGCGCCGGCAGGAGATCGACTGCAGGAGGTCGTTCAGCGAGGGTTCCAGGAGTGTTGTGATCTTCCTGCACACAGTGCCCTAACCCTGGAATCACGTGACGTCGCGTCTGAGTGACGCGGCGCCACGTGATTCCCGGCTCGTTCGCGCCGGACGGCTCGTTCGGCCCAAAAAGAACTTTTGGCCAGCTTGAGGGGGTCAGGAGGCCCCCCCAAGCTGGCCAAAAGTTCTTTTTGGGCCGAACGAGCCGTCCGGCGCGAACGAGCCGGGAATCACGTGACGCCGCGTCACTCGACGTGCCACCGACGTCACATGCTTCTCGCCAAGGATTGCAGAAATGACGTCCTCACTCCTCGCTCGATCACCAGGGAGTTGTGGTAAGTCTGGGGGGGGGGATTAAGGAGGGTGAGGGGGTTTAAATTTTTTTTTTGCACATATGTACATATACCCAACTCATTGGATTTTTTTTATGTCCATATTGGCCGCAAGTGGGACCCCCTTTCGGACATAAAAAATATGAACATAAAATTTTGCTCTGCACATCCCTAGTGACTGGTGTGTGGGTGAGGGGGGGGGAGGATGGTGAAGTCTGAGACAGCTCCCTCCCTGCATTACTAGTGAGAGGCTGGCTTCACAGACAGGGGGGAGCTGCCTGACCCTCACTCCTGACTTCCCCCATGTCCCAGCTAGTGAATGGTGTGTGGGTGAGGGTGGGGGGGAGGATGGTGAAGTCTGAGACAGCTCCCTCCCTGCATTACTAGTGAGAGGCTGGCTTCACAGACAGGGGGGAGCTGCCTGACCCTCACTCCTGACTTCCCCCATGTCCCAGCTAGTGAATGGTGTGTGGGTGAGGGGGGGGGGGGAGGATGGTGAAGTCTGAGACAGCTCCCTCCCTGCATTACTAGTGAGAGGCTGGCTTCACAGACAGGGGGGAGCTGCCTGACCCTCACTCAAGCAGAGAAGCCCTTCTTACAAAGCTGAGCTAGTGAGTTAAGTAGGAGGAAAAGTAAACATACTTGTGCCAGTGTGGCTACTTAAAAAATACACTTACCAACAATCAATTACATATATTTGAACTGTGTACAGTTCCAGCCAGGACCACCTTTCTAAAATGCACAGTGATTGGTAAATTCAACATGCACGTGTCTGCTAACAAAAATAATAAACAAAGAAGTTCTAGTCACGTGAGTGCTGATCATCACATGTCAAGCTTCCAACTGTTTCCATTTCACATCCCCCCAACCATTACCTCAGTGGTAACCTTGGTAACATCAATAGATAAGAGCACAGCCAGCCAATAGGAATACATATTCATTCCTAAGTGACCTTTACTGACCTGGGAAGTGTGAACACTTTGTTTCATTTTCTGCTGGTGTTCATGAGTTTCCAGTTCCATTTCCCATCCCCCCAACCATCACCTCAGTGGTAACCTTGGTAACATCAATAGATAAGAGGGCTGCCAGCCAATAGGAACACATATTCATTCCTAACTGACCTTCAGTGACCTGGAAAGTGTCTATTTGTATCATTTTGAGTTAGTGCGCACTAACTCGAGTTAGTGCGCACTAATCGGAAAAAACGATTTTTAACGATTTTTCAACGAAATAATCGTGCCAAACACGATTTTCTTCTCCTGCCACACGATTTCTATCGTTAAGACGATATGGAAAACGATTCACATCTCTAGTGCCTAGTGGCAAATCCAGGGCTGTTTTTACCAACATAGGACGCTGACTCAGGAGAACCTCTTGGAGAAAAGGCACTCTTGTATTCTTTTTTGTACGAATATTTTTTAGAGCTTATTTCGAGGATTGAACTTTCAAGTATTTTGGTTACAGTAAACATTTTTTTGAACATCAATCCACATCAAGAGAAAAGTGGCAGAAATGATTAGCCTTGAAAAAACAAGGATTTGCAGAGTGACAGAGGACAATAATAATCATCATCATAGTAAAAGTCTATTATGAACTAGGTAAGTAGAATTAGCTCCTGTGAAGCAACAGTATAAAGAAAACTTCCTCGTAAAGCAAAAATTTAAGAGATGCTCTTATATATTCGTGTATAAAATAAGTGACAATGACTCAAGTACTAAAGGGACACAAAATATGTGGGTCCTGTGAATTTTGTTCTTTGCCAATGACTGGTCTTGAGTTATATCCTGCTTTATCAAATATTACCATTAAAAAGAAATGTGATACAGATTGTTTGTCATTTATTTGATTATGTGACCATGCGTTTGATATAAATTGGTCGCACTACCTATAAGATGACGTTTAGATTAATCAAAATTGAGAGCTGTTTAAATATGGACAAAATATCAGCCCCGATGGTGTCTCATTTTATTACATCACAACACACTTTTCAATAAATAAAATGGTCCATTATGAATCACGTAACTATAAATGATAGGGAAAGTGAAAGATTGAAATGATTAGCCTTGAAATAACAAGGATTTTCAAGATGGACTCAGTAGCACCTAAAAGTTTAAATGAGACCATAGAGTGCTTTGACATTGGGTAAATTTGAGTACAGCAGAGCAGCTTTGTCATTTGATTGGCTATTGATGTAATCAATCAAAACAAAAGTTTTTTTGTGATTTCTATAACAGAAGGAAGGATCCATTCCAACTTAGTGGTGAGTTCCCCTGATGCAGAGTCGGTCACTCGGGTGGCTGGTCAATTTACTTGCTTTTATGCAAAAAGATAGGTTTTTCTTATGGGTTTCAAAGACACTGAAGAGATTTCACAGATAATGAAAAGAGTATTTTACCTGCATAAGAAAACTTAAAATAGAATAATAGAGACTTATGATGATAGTGTTTCCCCACAGCACCCAGGCTGATGAGGTTTCTATAAATATTTAAATAAGAATAGTGCAGTTTGCTTTGATACTAAGTACTGGGTTGCTCTATTGCATAGTTGAATATTCACAATCTATGATATGGTTTTGCAGTGCTTGACCAAACAAGCTATGCCATGGCCTGCAGTATATAACTGGGTTGTGCTTCCCTTATATTTCTTCTCCCTTACGCTTTACAATCTATGTTCTTCACGCTACTTACGCGCTTGCTTTCACCCGCCCCCCCCCCCTCCACTTTCCTTTCCTGCTCCCCTTCCCCTGTCCCTGTTATTTATAATTTCTCTTTCCTTGCTACAAGAGTTGATTGCAAACCGGCATGATGTATCCTACGAATGTCGGTATATTAAAAGTTCTTAAATAAATAAATAAATGAATAAATTTGTTTTGGCCTTATCGCATCTCCCTTTGCCTCTGCTCATAAGGGAATGAAGAGTGGGTTGCTCACAATACTGCAACCTCATAATCATATTCCTGCTATTGTCATAGAGTATGACAACAGATATGGACCATTTTCCCATTTTGTCTGCCCTGTTCCACCCTTAGTACAATACCATAGACCCCAGACAATCTCTGGTTCTCACCTCACCTTTTTATCACTAGGCATCCTCTGTGCTTATCCTGTGCTTATCCTAATTTTTTTAAATTCTGTTATAATTTTTATTTACTTCACCTCCACTGGGAGTCCATTCCATGCATCTATAAGACTTCCTTCTTAAGTCTGGTCATTGACTTGTCTTATGTAGCTCTTCTCCTTCTGTGTTGCACCCTTTTTTCATGTGAGGGAATGGTAAGGTTTTTTATCCTTTGATTCCGAGGCAAGTAAAATCCTTTGGAGCCGAGGCAAGTAAAATGCTTTAGAGATTATGCAAATGAGGCAATAAAGCAATACAAGTGTGGACATATGTTTTTGGCTTTGTTCCCTTAGACCACACTGACATCATGATCTGAGCATATTTAGTTTGGTTTTCACAACTTTTTCTATAGGGAAATACCATTCAAGAGACATTGTTCCATAAGGGATAATGAAGATCATGCATGGTGAAATGAAAATTCTAATGCATTCCATGGCTTTGAGCAAGGAGGTCCTAAAATGCTTAATTTTATGCTTTTTTTCAGTCTATTTGCCCCTCTTCAATCTCCTGCACAGCCTTTCCTCCATCTTTGAACAGCAAAAGTCTGTATTCACCCGCCTTCCTGTATAGCTATTCATTGCAGTCTCCTTTCTGACTGCAAAATGAGTGAATCAGTTCCAGAATGAATCATATTTTTCTGTGAGGGTAGTTCCTGTACATTTTTTTTTATTGTTAACTGTTCATCTTTCAGATTCTTTCCATAGAACTAAAACCATAAACTAAACAGAGACCTATGAAAGATGTGTGTTTCACGCTAATAAGGACAGCTGTTTACCCACAATGATGGCTGATATGAAATGTATAACCACTTTATTTAACACACCGGAAAAAAAAAAGAATTGCTAGTTGGCAATTACATGAAAAATTCCATGTAAGAAAATACTAATTACCAGAATAAACAAAAGGAGAAGAAATCTGTTTTACATAATACCTTTCCAACAAATTGTATCCCAAAATGTTTACAAAGTCAGAAAGTATAGCCATCTGTGGTGTGGGAAAGGCAATAGTAAATATAACTGATAATATAGCTGCTCTGCAGCGGCCCTTATGTTTTTCTCATTTCATAGTGTTTATGGTAAAGAAGACTGCATCATTCTTGGTAGCACTTCTGTGGACTTCCTCTAATCTGTCTTTATTCTTTCGGAGGTACAGTTTCAGGAACTCAACATAATACACCTGATAACGTCTTACCAATGATTTTTACAGAACCATTATCTGTTCTGTTTTGCCACCCCCGAGATCATCGCATAGGATCACTCCAAGATCTCTTTCCTGATTAGTCTACACCATTACATCAGCCTTACTGCACTCTTGGATTTCTGCACCCCAAATGTATGATTACATTTTTTAAAAATGAAATATTGCCTTGTCTCTTGTTGTGAGGTTCCTTGGACTGATCCAGTGGGCTAAGGGTAGGGTTGCCAAATGTCCAGATTTTCTCTGGACAGTACAGAATTTTAAGATAGTGTCTGGAAACCCAGATGAAGGGTTAACATGTCTGGAAATTGTCTGGATTTTTAACCCTCCAGTTGAGTGCAGCAGCTTGTGGCATCCATATCTCCTCAACTAACTTGGAGGAGCTGTGCTTTAAGTCCATAGCCAATGGTGGTGCTCTTCAACTTCCAGGAAGTTACTTGCACATGCAACAATCTCGGCTGATGGCAGCTTCCCTCCCGCACAAGTAAAACCAATAAAAGACCCCCTGGAACTGCTGGCACCACTACTCCTGCCTCCCACCTGTGGCAAAAGAAGAAAAGAGGCCACCAATGCCTCACCTCATTTTACGTCTATGGCACCTCCCCTTTCAATCAGCGCATAACAGGAAGTGCAACTGCCAGCATCTCTCCTCCTTCCAACTAGGCAATAAATAAAGGCCACTGGCACCTCCCCTACTGTCCGCGGCCCAACAAGAAAAGGCCCATCTTAGGGCTGCTTGCTCTTACATTCCTGCCCAGGGACTAACAATAAAAGGCCCCATGAGACCGCTGGCACTACCCTTCCTAGTTCCCACCCATGGCAAACCAAGAAAAGACTCACCTCCTGCCCGCAGCACTTGAAAGAAATATGCCTGCCAGCATCCCTCCTCCTGGCCCGCAGCACAACAGGAATGGAGCCGCTAGCATCTCTCCTTCCCACAGGGCAGGAAGTAAAGGCCACAAGCACCTTCCCTCCCACCAGCAGCACAATAAGAGGCCCAGGGAGGCATAGGTTTGCTGACGCAGAGGCTAGGAGAATGTGTGAGAGCCTGTGCATGTGAGGTAGAGAGAGTTAGTGTGTGGGTAAGAGAGCTTGTGTGTGTATGAGAGAGAGTGTAAGAGCTTGTATATATGTGTGGGAGGAAGAGAGAATCAGTGAGTTGAGAGAACTTGCATGTGCATGTAGGAGGGAGAGAGAGTGACAATGAAAGAGCCTATATGTGCATTTGGGAGGGACAGAGAGAGTCAGTGAGTGTGAGAGAGCCTGTAGGTGTGTGTGGGAGGAAGAGAAAGTCAATGAGTATAGGAGAGCCTGTGTGTGTGAGTGTGTGAGGGCCAGAGTTTTGTTTGAGTGGGTGACAGAGAGATCCTGTATGAGTGAGAGAAAGAGATTGAGCATATAAGAGAGGGCTTGTGAGTGCCTATATGTTTGTGTGTGTGTGTGTGTGTGTGTGTGTGTGTCAGAGAGAGAGGGAATATTTTATTTATTTATTTATTTATTTATTTTTTATTTTTATATACCGAAGTTCTTGTAGGAAATACAAATCAATCCAGTTTACATGGAACAGAAAAATGCCAAAGGCCTTCAATAAATGCCCAGGGCTTTACAGGAAACAGTTAACCAGAACGACTCCATAGAACAATTAAGTAGTAACTCTCTCTGGGTTTTGCAAACAAACCCAAAGGCTTTAGATAGAACAATTAAGACAATTAAATACAGTTAAATACAATTGTAACAATTATATAGAAAAAAAGGCAACGGTTTAAAGTAGACTATTGAACGATGTAGTAGGGAGGGAAGCATATGACAGGGGAGTAAGTATGAAGTAAAATAATGGGTGGCACTGGAGAGAATAACTGTAGTGAGTGAGTTCATTATGAGTCTGGGAAAGCTTGGCTGAAGAGCCAGGTTTTTAGCTTTTTTTTGAAAACCGGATGGCTAGGTTCAAGTCGTAGGTCTGGGGGGAGCGCATTCCATTGGTCAATATGCATGAGAGTGAATATGTGTGGAAGTATATTTGTGAGAGATAGAGCAAACATGTATTTTAGAGAGTGTGCATGTATGAGAGAGAGAGGATAAAGTGTGCACCGTCCCTTTCCCCCACTAATCCATGACAATCTAAGGTGACTGGAAATCAAAAGTTCTCAGGTACAGTGTCCTGGGATATTTTTTTACCCCTATTTGAATAATTGGACTTTATTTGATATATTTGATGTTTTGAAATATTTTATTGGTGTTTGCTAAATTTTTAAAATGTTTAATATGAGTTTTTAATTATTGGATATTATTCTTTTCATCAGCTCTTTTGAAATATTTATGAACCATATTGAAATTGTTATGAATCATATTGAATATGGTTTTATTATAAAGATGTTTTATATTTCTTGGCTTTATTATTTGTTTTGTGAGGAATGATGGTGTTTCTGTTTTCTCATTCTTGCACTATATACAGAGTCTGGTTTGTTGTGGTTTCCAACTACATGTTTCTATTTATACTTGGTCACTTTTTTCCATGTTTGGTGAGGGTCTGTCTGTGTCCTGCATGAATGACCAAGGTTAGGTATTCTGTTAGCTTGTAGTTTCTGTTAAGGGATCTATAGCTGCCTGCCTTATTCTGTTTCCTAATAAGAAGTATATTGGTTTTAGGGCCTGGTGTAATTTTTGCAGTGTTGTCTTTCCTTAGGTAGGGTTTTTACTGTTTGAGTGCTGGCAGTTAGTGCTGTTTTCTTTTGGGAGATTTACTATATTGTAATTATAATTCGGTTTGCTCATGGTTTTCTGGTGGCCAAGCCCACAACCAACACACATTGCAATAGGATTAATGCCATATAGATTCCAAGTGTCTTTTCTGCATGGTTTTCTGTTTAGTGCCTCAGCAGTACATGTAAATATAATAAACATATTATAAGTCATATTTTTTCCATGTAAAACTTGTTATAACTGCATAATTTGTAATTGTGTGTGAAGAAAGGGGTCATGAAAGCTGTAAGCTTTGCCTTGGGCATCTCATACCTTTGTACCAGTCCTGAGATGGCAATGATGGGTAAAAGGAAGGGTGTGATAGATAAAAAAAAAAAAACAAGATAGTGGGGAGAAGTTGGTGTTGAATTGTATATGGGAATATGTATGGTCATCTCCCAAAGCAGAGGAATCTCAATTGGGCAGACTGGATGGAGCAATTTGGGCATCATCTGTATCTTACTATAAGATTGATCACTGGCTGAAGGGATAAGCAACAAGAATGGGGAATAGATTTAATGAGTTATTAAAAATTCTGTGTGACCTAATAAATAACAAGTATTTGATTCTTTTTCAAATAAAATGAATGTTTTCCTGTTGGTGGGGGTGGCAGTTGTTAAATAGTTGTAGTTTTCCTGGCTGTTCTAATGGAGTGTTAATGGCATTTTTATATTTGGCATCATTTGGTGATGCCTTGCTTTGTGTACAATTTTCTAGTAATAAGGCAAATAATAAAAAATTAAAATAGTCATGTGGCAGGACAAAGGTGAAAATTGTATGCCATGTGTCCAAGTGTTTGGAATTTTCCCAGTTGAAAGTTGGCTAAGGGATTGGCTGCTTCTCTGGAGGATATTTTCCACCTCTTGTGAAGTGATGGTTCTGAAGTCAGACAGTGTGATGTTGACTAGAAGGAGTTGAGATTTTCATGTGGACAGAGTGGATGAGACTACTAAGGAAAATGTAAAGAAAGGAGAGTTGTCAAAGGAAGAATGCATCACTAGAATATAGTGAGGCCCTCTGCTATAATGCCCTTTGTTGTGATATAAGTGGTTTGTGAAACAGGTTTGGAGAGTTTGTCTACTAGTTTAAACAGCTTATTTGGATGGTTCATAGAGAGTTCCAGTTGTTTGGAGATGTAGTTCTTTTTTGTCTGGCAAATGGCTACTTTATATTTTTTTACATGTTCCTTGCAGTTATGGAGGTCTATGTCTGTTTTATGTTTCCACCAAGCTCATTCAAGTTGATGGGATACTTGCTTCAAGAGAAGACTCTTGTGGAACTAAGGGGAGTTTCTAAGATGTCCAGTTGGCCTGAGGTTTAGCAGAGCAAGGATGTTGATTACTGAAATAGGACTTCTGGTAGGTCAGTATAAGAATTTGTTTTATATTTTCACTTGTGATTGAGGAAACGTTTCTAGACGGTAAATTGGGTGAGTGCACTGGAAGGGCTTGCATTGGGATAGAAATGGTGGCTTGGACCAGGTAGTGATCTGACCATTAGAATGGGTCTGTTTCGATTGTATTGGGGTCAAGATCAAAGTTTGCAGTAAGAAAGATTAGGTTCAAGGAGTGACCATGCTTGCGAGTGGGAACCTTGATTATCTGGATTAATCCAAAATCCTCCATGTTCCATCGAAAGGCAGCAGTGATGCCAGTGTGTGTGTGGGGGGGGGGGGGGGGGGGGAGATGTGTTTCTCTGCATAATAGTTGAAGTCTCCTAGAACCAAGCATTTGTGTGGCATAGTGGCCATGTCAGAGAGGAATTCTGAGAGTTTGAAAAATAAGTAAGGGTGGGTGTCTGGTGGGTGGTAGATGAGAAAAAGTTTGGGTCGTTTTTTGCCTTGAAACTCTATGACTAGGCAGTCAGATTTGCCTATTTGTTGGGAAGCAATTAGGTTGAAAGCCAGAGAGTAGCTAAAGATGATAGCAACACCTACTCCCTAGTCCATAGGATGTGGTGTGTAGTGTTTAAAATAGCCAGGTGGGCAGAGTTTAATTAGTATGACCTTGTCATCTTCCCCTATCCAGGTCTCTGTCAGGCAGAGGATGTGGAGATTGCATTATATAATGAGGTTGAGGATATATTGAGACTGACTGTTTTCAGAGTGGGCACTAAGGAGCCAAAGTTTCAGTGAGGTGGAGGAGCTTAGTGTATCCCTGGTGTATCCCTGGTGTAGTTACAATGTTGTAATGTAATTGGGTGGAAATGCCTTGTGCGAAGTAGTTTGGGAGGTTGAGAGGTTCTCTTACCCCATGTCACCTGGATAAGGAGAGAGGTTTTGTTGAAGAAATTTTTGTGGTGTGTGGTGGTCTTGGGGGAGAGTATTTTGATTCTTTTCACTTAAACTTAGTCTTCATAGATACTGCAGTAGAGGTAAATTATTTCTTTTGGAAAGATTTGGGCAAGGTTCTCTCAACCTTGCTTGATGTTACCCAGGTAAAGAGTCCATCAAGCTAGGTTGAGAGAACCTTGCCCAAATCTCATCTTGGAGTGAGTTTCCTCACTCCAAAGGTCATCAAATCTTCATGAGACCACTGTTCTGTTCGTAGTTGTCACGTATAATGTCAAAGTGGCCCCTAACCTCCTACACTCTTACCTAAACCCCACCTCGAGTTACTAGGTGGGCCTACCATAGGGTTACAAAAACCTACCTATGGGCCATGATACCTATGGGCCATGATATCATGGCCAGTCTCTCTCTCTCTCTCTCTCATCAATTCACCTGAAATAGGCCTTACAGGAGACACTGCAAAAGGCAATGAAACCAGCTATCGCACAGCCTAACACAATTCAAAGAAGTGTAGTTAAAATCAGCATTACAGCTGTGCAATAGCTCTTTGCAGACAGGCTAACCCAGCCCACTCTCCACCCCTAACTCCTCCTATTTTCTGAATTTGCATCGCACCATACGATATGGTGCTATCGCATGCATTAACGGGGCTTTTCTCATGCGAAAATGCCTTATCGCATTTTGATAAATGAACCCCAAAGTTTAACGTTATTATGGAGATTTTGCAAAAGGCAAGATAGAGAAAAAAGATAAAAAAATTGATTAACTGGTGGATTTGATTGAAGGGGGGCGGAGCGTTCCTTGAAGAGTGGACCGAATTGGTCTTGTGGATGTAAATGGTATGAAAGGAGGGTTGATCCAGTGGAGGTTTTCATTTAGAATACTTTTGTGAATGAGGGATAGGGTTTTGTATAAGATTCTTGATTTTATTGGTAGCCAATGTAAGTCCATGAGCATGGGTGTGATATAATCTCTTTTTTTTTAATTAGTAAGGATGCGGGCTGAGGCATTTTGTAAGAGTTGTAAAGGTTTGATGTGGGAGGAGGGGAGGCCGAGGAAAAGAGAGTTACAGTAATCAATTTTAGAGAAAATAATAGCCTGTAGGACAGTGCGGAAATCTGTGAAATAAAGCAGAGGCCTGAGTTTTTTAATTGTTTGCAGCTTGAAGTAACAGTCACTTAGGATAGATTTGATAAAAGGTTTAAGGTTGAGTTAATTGTCAATTATGACGCCCAGGCTGCGAGTGTGGGTGGGGAAGGTGGAGGAGGTGTGGGATAGGGGGATGGGGGTTGCAGATTGTTTGTTGGAAATGATAAGTAGTTCCGTTTTTTGAGGATTGAGAGAGCTAAGTGCATGTTAGTGAGAAGGTGGTTAATAGAGTTAAGGCATGATTCCCACTTTAGAAGGGCAGATTTCAGGGTGTCAGTGATCGGGAGAAGAATTTGCACATCATCTGCGTAGATGAAGTGCTTGATGTTAAGATTGGTGAGGAGATTGGATAGAGGGAGCCATTTTTAAAGATGGCGCCGGCCATCCAGTGCTCCCTCCATGTGACAGGGGCCGGCCAGTGGCACGGATACCCTGTCACATGGTAAGGGCAAAGGCCATCGGCACCATTTTGATTAGTGGCAGCCAACAGTCCGAGAGCGGGAGATCACTCCCGGGACCCCCACTGGACCACCAAGTACCTGTAAAATGTTTTTTGGGGGGGTCAGGAGGGTGGGGGAAGCAAAAGGATTAGTTTCAAAGGGTTGGGGTGGGTTTTTTGTTTATCGGCTCGGGCGCAGCCGATAAACAAAACTGTGATCGAGCTCGATGAAAAAAACCCCACATGTGAATCAGAACCGGAATCCAAACCGATTCCGGTTCCAATTCACATCTCTACCAAAAATATGCTCTGTGCACACAAAAAAAGCTCTCTGCCCTAAAAACAGTTTTTATTTTCAGAAAGCATATTTTCTGCATATAAATCCTGAGTATAATTCCTGGCACTCAAGTTAAGAACTTAAAAGTTAAGCACACAACGAAAGTTATACTCATAACTCTATGCTTCTAGCTACATGCAGTACACATGTTTTGTGCACATAAATCATACTTTATGGGGCAGATTTTAAAAGGGTTATGCGCGTAATATACACGCGTAACCCTTTTAAAACCCTCCTGCGAGCGCCGAGCCTATTTTGCATAGGCTTGGCAACGCGTGGAAGCCCCGGGATGCGCGTATGTCCCAGGGCTTGAAAAAATGGGCGGGGAGTTGGCGGAGGCGGGACAGAGGCCTCCGGCACAGTGGTCGGCCGGGTGCTCATTGGCTGGCACTCGGCCGGCATGCGCAACCTACGCCTGCCCAGAGGCAGACATAAATAAAGAATTAAAGGTAGTGGGCGGGATTTAAGTAGGGCTGGGGGGCGGGTTAGACAGGGGAATGGAGGAGAAGGTGGGGGGACAGAAGGAAACTTCCCTCTGAGGCCGCTCCGATTTCGGAGCGGCCTCGGAGGGAACGGGGAAAGCCATCGGGGCTCCCCTAGGGCTCGGCGCATCCAAGGTGCACAAGTGTGCACCCCCTTGCGCGCGCTGACCCCGGATTTTATAACATGCGCGCGGCTGCGTGCGCATGTTATAAATTCGGGCATAGATTCGAAAATCTGGCCCTATATGCGTAAAACATTACTTGTACACATAAACCATGTTTTCTGAACAAATATGAGTTATGTGCATAAATCATGCTTTGCTGTATGCTAAGGGCCGGATTTCAAGAATTGTGCACGGGCATAGATTTGTGCGCACAACCTGGCACGCACAAATCTACGCCCAATTTTATAACAGTCGCACGCAGCCGCGCACATGTTATAAAATCTAGGGTCAGCGCGTGCAAGGGGATGCACAATTGTGCAACTTGCACGCGCTGAGCCGCACAGCCTTCCTCTGTTCCCTCCACCCCACCCACCTTCCCCTCCCTTCCCCTACCTAACCCGCCCCCCAGCCCTACCTAAAATCCCCCCTTTACCTTTAACTTCTAAGTTGCGCCTGCATCCGGGCAGGCGTAGGTTACGCGCGCCGGCCCACGGCCATTTGGATGCCCAATCTTCCGGTCTTGCAAGGTCCTCCTGTAATGTATCACAGTCTGCTTGTGATTTAACTACTCTGAATAATTTTGTATCATCCGCAAATTTGATAACCTCACTCATCGTATTCCTTTCCAGATCATTTATAAATATATTGAAAAGCACCGGTCCAAGTACAGATCCCTGAGGCACTCCACTGTTTACCCTTTTCCACTGAGAAAATTGACCATTTAATCCTACTCTCTGTTTCCTGTCTTTTAACCAGTTTGCAATCCACGAAAGGACATCGCCTCCTATCCCATGACTTTTTAGTTTTCTTAGAAGCCTCTCATGAGGGACTTTGTCAAATGCCTTCTGAAAATCCAAATACACTACATCTACCGGTTCACCTCTATCCACATGTTTATTAACCCCTTCAAAAAAATGAAGCAGATTTGTTAGGCAAGACTTCCCTTGGGTAAATCCATGTTGACTGTGTTCCATTAAATCATGTCTTTCTGTATGTTCTGTGATTTTTGATATTTAGAACACTTTCCATTATTTTTCCTGGCACTGAAGTCAGGCTCACTGGTCTATAGTTACCCAGATCGCCCCTGGAGCCTTTTTTAAATATTGGGGTTACATTGGCCACCCTCCAGTCTTCAGGTACAATGGATGATTTTAATGATAGGTTACAAATTTTAACTAATAGATCAGAAATTTCATTTTTAGTTCTTTCAGTACCCTAGGATGCATACCATCTAGCACATTTAAAACTAATCAGAGAAAATTCTTTTTCACTTAACGCACAATTAAGCTCTGGAATTTGTTGCCAGAGGATGTGGTTAGTGCAGTTAGTATAGCTGGGTTTAGAAAAGGTTTGGATAAGTTCTTGGAGGAGAAGTCCATTACCTGCTATTAATTAAGTTGACTTATAAAATAGCCACTGCTATTACTAGCAACAGTAACATGGAATAGACTTAGTTTTTGGGTACTTGCCAGGTTCTTATGGCCTGGATTGGCCACTGTTGGAAACAGGATGCTGGGCTTGATGGACCCTTGGTCTGACCCAGTATGGCAACTTCTTGTGTTCTTTTGTTCTTATAATTCTGCCACAAGAAACTGGGGGCTCTGATCATTACAGAACAAGAATACTGCCGATAGCTATGTGCTGTAGCTTACATGCATGCGGCCTCTCTCATATAGAAGTTCATGAATGCAGCACACCTAACATATGTTCTGAAAGTGTGCTGTGTATGCTTTATGATATTTCTATGGGTGTCCGAAAAGTTAGTTCTGCATCTTTGTGTAATATAGCAAGTACTTTAATATTGGTCCCCTCTGGACACTGAAGCACTGCTTCATTCACCAGCTGCAGTGACCTGACCTGGCCATGGAAACTAGAACATTAGCAGAGCAAGGCAAGCATAGGAACAATTAATTATGCAGGCATTTCTATGATGAACTACCAAGACCTGACTATACAGGACAGAGTTAGGTATATATGGCTTTTAACAGGAGCACTAAAAAAAAAAAAAAAAAAGGCAAATTCACAATTCTTCTTAAACTAATTTCCTTCTTGATCCTGGCCCAGAAGGATCCAAATTCCGCAAAGGGAAAAAAAAATAAGAATGATTCACAGACAGCCATGCATAATTCTGCACACATCTCTGAAAAGAGTGATTTAGGTGTAATCGTACAGGTACAATAATGCATTTCAGCTTAAGACGCGCTGGAGTGGCTGTCAATCAGTCAGAATTCTTTTTAAGCCCCAGACTTATAAGTCGCATTGAGAGGGTTATAAATTTCACAAGTGGATTTGTATATAAATGCTTCCTTGGCTCCAGTTCAGCGCAACAAAAGGAGTCCAACATTATGCAGTATTTGTATCTCTCCGTAGAAGTGTTTTGACATAAACTATACAAGGATCATAGTTGAGAAGCAGCAGACAGTTTGGAACAAGCTGCCAATGCCACCTATATTATTCATGAAGTGAGGAAGGCTTTTGATTTTCTGAAAATCCTTGAAAAAATATCTGTTTATTTCTTTTATTGTTTGTTTTAAATTTCTTTTGGGATGTTTCCTCAGTTTATAAAAAAAAACATTCCTTATGAGCAAGGACTCTAATGGCTAAAATGGCATTGTGGCTGCCTCTGTCAAAACAAAAGTTTTACCAGGCACGCTGATCATTTTCCTTCCATA
The DNA here is from genome assembly GCF_901001135.1 of Rhinatrema bivittatum. Lineage (NCBI taxonomy): Eukaryota > Metazoa > Chordata > Amphibia > Gymnophiona > Rhinatrematidae > Rhinatrema > Rhinatrema bivittatum. Next base: position 228,837,916 of record NC_042616.1, on the reverse strand, counting down.
TGAAGGAGGTGTCTTTTAAACATCCAAAATGAATAAGGAAATTATTTCTCTTGTGTCCTTGATTTGAGTCTGCACGACTGGGGAGCTCGCCCACCGATGGAATAGTGGTTTCTTAAGGGTCATCATACCTAAAAGTCATGTTTTCTTGCTTCTGTAATGCAAGGTAATATCAGAGGATCAACTCTACAGATTGGAAGCAGAGAAGCTGTTCAGTAGGGATGTGCCTTTGTTTCATTCGTTTCATCCATTTCCTATACTAGCATGTAATATGAAACGAATGAAACATATGAAATGAATGCACATCTAATTGACATGTAATGGGAAACATATGAAACGAGTTAAATGAATGAAATGAATGCACATCCCTACTGTTCAGTGCTGGTGGGATTGGCATGTATCATAGAGCTCTGGCACTTGGGCACTGAGGGGTGAAGGGACAAAGCTGTGTGGTGCTATGGGCCAGTCCCTTGCAGTAGGCTAGGGTACTGAAGGGTTCAGCTTCCGTACAGTCTTCTCTTCCAGCCCTTGACCAACATGGAAACTCACTTTGCACACAGCTGTCAGGGGAGTGAAGAACAAGGAGCAAACTATTTTTTTCAACTTGCATACCAACAAACTGACGGACCGACAAGCGCCTGCGGGGAGGGACCCCCTAATATGGCGCTTGCCGTCCGGTCGACCCCTCCCACCTTTTCCCCCACCCGGTTCCCCGCCCTGGGAGCGGCTTACCGTGTGCGTCCCGGGGCTCGGGTCCAGGCGGCGGTGGGAGGAGTGCCACGGCGGGCCGGACGAGTCGGGAGGGCCGGGGCAGGCGCCGGGGCGTGATGGCGTCGCCGCGCAGGCGCGCGGTGACGTCATCATGCCAGCGCACAGCGGTGCGGGAATCTCGGCCCGAGGTCTCACGAGACCTCGGGCCTCAAATACCGAGTGAGCGCTGGGCCAGGCCTTTTCGGCTGGCCAGCGCTCACCCGAAATAAAGTTGTGTCCGGGACAGTGGTACACTTGTCCCGGACCCCCCCAACACCCCTACTGCGGCCCCACTAGGTCAATGCACGCTCCAGCGCCTCCTGCATTGCATTGTTAAATATATCGTACCCCACGTCCGACAGGTGAATCAGGTCCTTTCTATACAGGCCCGAGCACGGCTCGTCTGCCCACTCATGCCGTATGGTAACAATCGCCGTTGTTTTAGCCCATATTTCGATCTGCCTGTTCACCTTCTTCCTCCCTCTGGCCCATAATCTGTCACCCTGCCATTTGAGCCTGGGTATGATTTCGGACCATATTATGATTGTATCCCGTGTCAGCTCCTGTATCTCCTGCAGGTCCCTTTTTATGCTGTCAATGAGCTGTTTAGCCGTCGTCCCCCCCAGGTCATTCCCCCCTAGGTGTATGACTATGGCGTCTGGCTTCTGGCGGGTACGCAGGCCGCTCCGCACCTCCGGGATCAGTTGTTCCCATCTCATCCCACGGATTCCCACCCATGTCAGGAGGATTCCCCTTGGTGCCATCCCCAGGTGCGCTCCATACGTTCGCTCCCGGGCCCTCTTGGCCGCCCAATGCACGAAGGAGTGTCCCATGACCCACACTATCTTCCTCTGTAGGCCGCGACCTGCGGGCAAGAGGAATTGTATGATTAGTGACCCAAGTGTACAGCCCCCGGCCTAACGTATCTGTTGGCCGCCGCCGACCGCCACCTCCCGATTTTTTGTATGACCTCCATGGGTAAACCCGCCTGGGCTGTGCTTGTCGCCGCCCCGATTCTGAACGAGTGGGTACCGTATTCGCCCGGGTTTAACCCGATAGAGGCCAATCCCTTCCGTAGTACTGCCGCAAATTGAAATTTAGTGAGTGGTACCCCGTCCCCGTGAATTAATAAATGGCGACCCCCCTCCGGTCTGATCCGCAGAAAATTTAACACGTTCTTCACAGGGCAGGTTACCTGTGACGTCACCTGGGACAGCCTTACCTCTACCCCCTTTGCCCTCTGATCGGTTTTTGATTTGTGTACCCTTAGCCTGATTACCTGTCCCTCGACTACTACATTGTGCAGTAATAGGCCGTCGTGTCCTGTGTCTTGTTTAGACGCAGCCACCAATTCGCTAACCCGTAAGGCCGCGAAGAATGCCGTACAAAAGGCGGCCCTGAACAATATCACCTCGAACCCGTCGGCGCATACCTGCGCAACTGCGTGCCATAAGCGCACTAAAATCTCGTGTGTTAATGGCCGCCGCCTATCTCCCTCCCATACCACTGTCCTGGCCCATCCTGCCAGCATCTTTTTGACCATGAAGTCATCGAGGGGGTCCCCCCAGCCTTGTGCCTTCGTGAAGAAGGCGAAACCCGCCAGCTGGTTGACCGTCGCCCCCCTGGATAAACCCTCCTCCTTCGCCCAAGCCACGAATCGCTGCAGGTGCCGGCCCTCTACCCTGCCCCCTTGCCAACCCTGCCCCTTTAAGAATGCCTGTACTCTGGCAAACCCTTTACAGTAAGCCTTCCATGTGGCTGGAGCAACGGATGCCTTCAGCAGTCCCCATTCGGTTACATTCCAATCAGCCATAACCGGCTCGGTATGGGGGCTCCTTCGGCGTCTGCCTCTGGCACCTGTCGATGAAAGAGATCCCACTTAGCTCGGGATAGCGCATCGGCCACCTGATTGTGCACCCCAGGCACGTGCTTGGCCCGAATTGTCGTGTTCATTCGCAGACCTTGTAGTATCACCTCCCTCAGTAGTTCTGCCACCTTGGAGCAGCGCGCCGCTTGCCTGTTAATAACTGTCACGACTGCCAGATTGTCCGACCAAAATACTATCTTTTTGTTACCCAATCTCTGAGCCCAGACCGTGATAGCCACGAGAATCGGGAAGAGCTCCAGGAATGTGATATTCCTCACCAACCCGCTCTGTATCCATTCGGGCGGCCATGGTGCGGCGCACCATGCGCCCTGGCAGTAAGCCCCAAAACCCCATCCTCCCGATGCGTCAGTGTATATGTCTAGATCGTGATTCGATGCTGCCTCGTCCTGCCATATTGATACCCCGTTAAAGTTATCCAGGAATTCCAGCCACACCGCCATATCCTTCTTTATTGGTCGTGTGATCCTGATGTGGTGCCGCGGGTTTTTAACTCCCTTTGTTACGTCGGCCAAACGCCTCAGGAATGCCCTCCCCATCGGGATCACTCGGCAGGCGAAATTTAAACTCCCGATTATGGATTGAATGGCCCCCAACGTAAGTTTACTGGATGCCCCCGCCCCCCCGGAGCATGGTCCGTAATTTGTGCAACTTGTCTAGCGGAAGCCGCGACGTCATGGCCTGTGTGTCCAGCTCGATCCCCAAGAATGATAATGTGGTTACCGGTCCCTCCGTTTTTTCCCCGGCTAACGGGACCCCGAATTCGTGGGCCATATCTTGGAATGCAGACAAGGTTTTAGCACAAGTGTCTGTGTGAGCCGGCCCCACAAATAAGAAATCATCAAGGTAGTGCGCCACATTGACATTCCCTGCCTTCTGCTGTAACACCCAATGCAAAAACGTACTAAACATTTCAAAGTATGCACAAGAAACTGAGCACCCCATCGGCATGCACTTATCGAAGTAATATGACCCCTGGAAGTGAAAACCTAGGATGGGAAAGTTATCGGGGTGTACCGGGAGCAGTCTGAATGCCGACTTAATGTCTGCTTTTGCCATCAACGCGCCCGCGCCGCAGCGCCGTACCAACGCCACGGCCTGGTCGAAGGAGGCGTATTGCACTGTGCACGCCTCCTCTGGCAAACCATCGTTTACGGAACGCCCCGGCGGGTACGACAGGTTCTGGATAAGCCTGAACTCGCCCTGTTCCTTTTTTGGTACTACCGCCAAGGGTGACAACATCATGTTAGGAAATGGCGGGTCCGCAAAGGGACCCGCCATCCTCCCTAACTCTATTTCCTTCTCTACCTTACTTTGTACTATGTCTGCTTGTCTAACTGCTGAAGCTGAATTCGTGTAACCCGTGCCCGTGATCCTACCCTGAAATGGAATCCTGAAACCAGATGCAAAACCTTCCCACAACTGCTGAGCCTCCCTTCGCTTCGGGTATTTCTCCAGCCATTCCCCCATGGCGGATAGCCGCACCGGGGACGGCGCCTTACCCTCTATTCTACCGCTTCCCTTTACCATTACTCCCGGCTGAAAACCCCTGCCCCTTCTTTGGGCATCTCGCTGCCGAGTGTGGTGCTGCACATACGGCGCAAATGTGTTTGAACCGACAATCCTGGAAGGTGCACCCCGCCTTGTTAAAGCGCCAGCACACCTTACTGTTACCGCTGTCCCCCCAATGAGAACTACCCGCGCCGGCCTGTCCGCCGGATGGCCTCGACGGTTTGCGCACCGCCCCCGACTCCATAACCTTGCTAGTCATCTGACGTAGCCACAATCCCACATCCTGTGCTGCCCATGACAAGTTCTTATTGTCCTCCATCCTATCCCTGAACTTCTCATCGTAGTTCAGCCAACACCACCCTTGATACTCCTTGTATGCTTCCAAAATTGAGTCCGCATAACTCAGCATGGGGGCGTATTGCGAAGGGTCCTCCCTCCCGATTACACTAACCATCCTCAGGAATGCCCGTGTCCAGTTAGTGATATTTCTAGCTACCTTCACCTCATCCCCTTTCTGCTCCTCCTTCTTCCTTCCTTTCCTTTTCTCTGCCGCCCCCTTCCGGCCCTCCAATATCGTGAATATATCGATGTATTCACGCTTACGGATTTTTCCCCGTAATGCCTTTGGGACGCTCTCCCACAGCTCATCCATGTTCGGCATAGCTGTTGAGGTCGCCTTGTAGGCCCCCAAGTCACGAGCGGGAGAGGCCGCCGAGCCCCCTGACGCCTCGCTCTCCTCCGACTCCTCCCCTGAGGATCGCCCCGATGAGCCACTTTCGTGTCTCTTTCTTTTGGCCCTCTTGCCTTTTGTGTTGCCGGCCGATGCCGTCCTTCCTTCCTTGGGTCCGGTCACCTCGTCACACGCCTCTCGTGCTGCCTCTGCGTCGCTGAGTGCCGTCCCGGTCTGTTCGTGGGCGTCGGCGGCCTCGCCCCGAGTTGCCTCTTGCACTGTGGTAACGCCTGCGTTAGTCCCCGCCGCTGGGTCTTTCGCCGTCTCTCCTCTCGCTCCGCCAACGGATGTCTGCGCGCCCACGCTGGTTGCCGGTGCATTGTACCATGGCGGCGGGACCTGCCACCATGGTGGGTACATCTGCGCTTGCCATGCGTTGTAGCTGTAAGGGCCGCCTTCCTGTGCCCGCTGTGCCGGTGCTGCCGCCTCCGCTCCGCCTGGCCCCATTTGAGGCCACGAGGGCCAACCCCATGGGGGCGCACTGTATCGGCCGGCCCCGTGCTGCGTCTCGATCGCGCCTGCAGCCTCTCCCAGCGCGGTGTTGCCTTCGGCTGCCGGTGCCGGTCCCTTTGCAGCTTTTCCGGTCCGTCTGTTGTTTTCTTTATCCGCTTGAGTTTGTTCCCACTCTCGAGCCTTGACTGTGGCCGTCCGAAGGCGTTTTCCTCGCCGTCCGCCCGCCTCGACCGTGGGATCGGGTCCCGTCTCAGGCCCCTTCCTTGGTTCGGCCGCCTTCTGCTGACGACTCCGCCCCCTTGCCTGTCTTGGGGCAGGGACTGCGTTCTTTCCTCTTCCTGCCATCGCTGTTTCGCCGCGACTCCAACTCCTGCTTGCGAAAGTCCCTCTTGCGAAAGCGTCCCTCGCAACAGTCCGGCTTGCCAATTTCGCTTGCAAAAGTCTCGCTTGCAGAATTCCCACTTGGAAAAGTCTCACTTGCAAATTCACGCTTGCAACAGTCTCTCTTGTAAAAGTCTCGTTTGCAACAGTCTCACTTGCGACGGTCTCCCTTTTTGCAATGTTTTTTCCCAGCCTTAAAAGTCTCGCTTCGCTTAGAAAGACACTTCCCAACTTTAAAGCCACTTCGCGGTAAAGTTCCTCTGCCGCTTAAAAGTCCCTCCCCGGGGGCACTTTCCACTCTAAAGTCTTACACTCCCCGGTTCCGGCGAGAAATACAATTGGTACTCACAGTTCCGGTGCACAGCCTCTCCCCGGTCCTTGTGTCCTCTGGTCCAGGCCTTTCCGTGCGGCTCCTATATCCGCGGCTCCTGAACAGCGCTGTCCAGTGCTGGGGTCTGGCCTGTGCTGAGGACGCTGCAGCCCGAGCTGCCCTCAGCCCTCCCGCGGGCCTGCGAACCACGTGGCCACCGGGTGTGAGGATCTGTGCCTTGGGGACGCTAGCAGCGCTGCCCCCTCTCCGTTTTTGTTTTTTTTTTTATAAAAACAACTTTATTTCGGGTGAGCGCTGGCCAGCCGAAAATGTTTGGGTTATATTAATTATTAATAAAAGCTGCGGCCTGTTTTCACCAATAATGGTATACGTGTGGTTATTTTATGGTCATCGGATAAGGGAGGGGGGGACACGGGAGTGCAAGCTGCCAATGTTATGTTCACATACATTAAGTACATGCTTTGTTGCATGAACAACTGGCTAATACACTCCCAAGCTCTGTAACAGCTGAAGACACCACTTTTTACATATTTTTTCAAAGCTGATAGTTCAATCTTTGGGTCAGAGCGCAAGGTAGCTATGTAGCTTGCAAATCCCGCTAGGGATCCAATCATTGCCATAGGCTCATTATGTGAACTTCAGCTCAGTAAAGTTCTTTATTTATAATTCATTTTTGTTTAGTATTTTCTTACAAACTCATGAGCTGTGTTTCATTGTTTGCTAGGGCCTTTCTCAGAATTCTGCGATTGCTTTCCCTAGTGCTATGTCACCTAAAGCAAGCTTCTACTTTGGGTATCTCTAAAAACTAAAAACATATTTAGGGTATTTCTGTGAAACATTCTGTGTAACACCAGTTTCCTTTGGGTGGTTCTATTGGTTGTTAACAGTGCTAGTCCCAGCCGTATATAATATCTAAGGCTCCATTTACCGAAAGCAGTAGGATTAACCTGCATTACAGAGTTGATGAGTTTGGGAATTTGGAAATAAAAAATGATTTCACATTACAGAGGAAGCCTCTGCTTACTCATTTGCACAGGGGAAACTGCACAACCCTTCCAGTTTTTCACTAGCAGTGGTTCTCAACCCAGTCTTTGGGACATACTGTTCCTAGCTGGTTGAGTTTTCAGGATATTCACAATGAATTTGCATGAGATAGATTTACTTGCAGTGGAAGCAGTGCATGCAAATCAATCTCATAAATTTTCAATTTAGAGATCCAGAAAATCTGACCATCCTGGTGTGTCCAGAGGACTGGCTTGAGAACCACTGAGCCAAGGAATTTGAGATGCCCAGGGTTAAAACTGAGTAATGAATTCTTGATAGATATTTTTTCCTAATGTGTATTATGAGACTGATATTGAGCTGTGTATTATGAGACTGATACTGAGAAACAGCTAAGGGCCGGATTTTAAAAGGATTTACGTGGATTTACGTGGAGGATTTACATGCATAACCGGTCCTGCGCGTGCCAGACCTATTTTCAAAAGGCCCGGTGACGCGCATAAAGCCCTGGGACGCGTGTAAGTCCCGGAGCTTGCAAAACAAGGCGGGGCGTGGGCAGTCCGGGGCGGCCAGGGGCGGGGCCAGAGGCCTCTGACACAGCGACCATTTGCTGCTGTGTCAAAGGATCGCGTGCCGGCAGTCTGCCGGCATGCGCAAAAGGTGAAATAAAGATTTGGGGGGAGAGGGGGGTTAGAGTAGGGCTAGGGGGGAAAGGTTAGGGGAAGGGGTGGGAAGGTTAGTTTAGGGGGAAGGGAGGTTCCCTTCCAGGCCACTTCGATTTCGGAGCAGCTTAGGAGGGAACAGAGGAAGGCAGTGTGGCTCGGCGCGCGCAAGGTGCACTCTCCCAGGAACATCAGGACATTAAAGCATGTTCCAATGCTCTCAGGACCATATCTTAAAGGGCTGCTTAGCCCTGAGTAAGCCTTCAATCAAAGTAACAAAATAACCCCAAGGGTCTCAACAGACTCCCTGTGGCACTGCCCACCTCCCTTAGGGCCAGCCTAGTGTTAAAAGTAAAAGGTCCGGTACTAGCCCAGACGTATCCCCCAACCCCTCTTCTTCAAGTAAAAAAATATAGCTCCCGAGGCTGGATGCTTCCACCCTCTGGACCCTCTTCATAACTTTCAATTAGTCCCTGGTGATGTAGTGGGGGCCTGGAGTACATCCTAGGCTCTGGATCCAGCAGCAGCCATTTTTCAAAATGGTACTACAGCCCTATCATGATATGGGGCAAAAGTTGGGCCTGAAAAGCTAATACCGTTTTGAAAATTGGCTGCTGCCAGGCCTGGAGATGCTAGGGGGTGCTCTAGGCCTCCATTACATTACCAGGGACAAATTGTAAGTTTAAGGGGGTACAGAAGGTGGGTTAGGGTGGGAGGTAAGGCGATCCAACCTCAGGGGCCAGCCTTAGGCATTTTATTTAGTATTCATATTTTTAACACTCTAGCCACTTCTACAGGTGGCGAGGGGATGGGATGGGATAGGGGTCTATGAAGACCCCCAGGGTCTTCTTGTCACCCTGAGGGAGGGGCTTAATTTGGGCCAAGCAGCCCCTTTAAGTGATGATGGCCCCAGAGTCCCAGCGCCGCTATTGCATGTTCTTTGAGGGTCAGTTATCACGGGATGTACAAAGCAACAGGGCCAATTACTGCCACTTTGTGAGTCCTGCGGTACTTTACCATGGTTAAATGAATGAATCCTTAAGTTAAGTGCCTAAGAGGCATTTTTTTCCCCATTTTGTGTCTATGGGGAAATTGCTTAAAAAATAGGGTCAAATTTAGAACCCTAAATTTTAAGCTGAAAATTTACCAAAATTGAGCTTCTAAATTTAGACCTGCTGTTCATTTGCCTATATCAGAGGAAGGCAACTCCGATCCTCAAGTGCCACAAAGAGGTATGATTTTGAGGATATCTACAATGAATATGCATGAGATAGATTTGTATACAATGGAAGTGATGCATACAAATTTATCTCATGCATATTTATTGTGGATACCTGAAAATCTGACCTGTTTATGGCATTCAAGGACTGGAGTTGCCAACTCCTGGCCTAGATTTAGGCCAGTAAGTTCAGTGCCTACTGCTATAAATCAGTGCTAAACACATAACTTTTTTTCCCCGTCCTAACTTCACCCCGGTAGCCACCCACTCTTTGGTCTCCTAAATTTAGGATCCTAATCAACTTGGCCCTTCTACATTTTAAAAACACCAATTTAGGAACCCAACTCCCAAAGTTAGGCACTAAACTCTTTGAATATCTGGCTCTGTATTTATATAGCCACATGTTTGCACTTTCTTTACACCCAAAAACTTACAATCTAATTTTGAATAGAGAAAGATCAAATTGCCCAAGGTCATAAGAACATAAGAACATGCAATACTGGGTCAGACCAAGGGTCCATCAAGCCCAGCATCCTGTTTCCAACAGTGGCCAATCCAAATCCAGACTACAAGTACCTGGCAAATACCCAAAAACCAAGTCTATCCCATGCTACTGATGCTAGTATTAGCAGTGGTCTGATAAAAAGTAGTGAATAATGGAATAAAACAAAGGTCAATGCACCAACTACTAGACTTAATTATCTGAGAATTCTCCGGATTTGGCCTGAAGAACTCCAGAATTCCAAACAAATTGCCGGGTCTCCTGATCAACATCCTAAAGCTCTGAGTGCTACTGCAGAAATAAGTCCCAGAAGAAAATGTTGCATAGGCCCTGTATGAGGGAGGGGGAAGAAGTAGGAGGAGCATAATTTTGGGCACTGACTGCAGAAGAAGAAACAGGGGCTATGAGGACCCCATGTGAAAAAGACTGGTTGGCCCCATGGGGCAAAAGAAGAAGGAGGATATTGGTCTGCCCCTTTAGTCAGCACTGTGGGGGCAGAAGGAAGCAAGAGGAGATCAGTTGGCCCCACAGGGCAGAAGAAGCAGGAGGAAATTGGTGAGCTCTGATGGGCAGAAAGAAGCTTGAAGAGATTGGTTTGCCCCATGGGATAGGAGGAAGCAGGAGATAATCATTTGACCCAGAGTGGCGGAAGGAATGAGGAGGACTGCCAGGCCTAGAGGAGGCAATGTTGTTGCTGGTGGGTCTGGAGTAAGGAGAGAGAATGAGTAAGCAAGCATGTGTGTGAATGAGCGAGAGTGTATGTGTGTATATGTGTATGTGTGAGAGAGAGGGAGAGAAATGTATGTGTGCGTGAATGTGCATGGGTATGTGGAAGAGGGAGAGGTATGTGTGTTGAGGGCATGTATGTGAGTGTACATATGTATATGGAAGAAAGAGAGAAGTATGTATGTGGGCATGTGTATGAGAATCAAGTGCATGTGTGGAAGAGGGAGAGGTGTTTGCATATGTGTGTGTGTGTGTATGTGTGTGTGTGTGTATGCATGTGTATGTGGAGGAGTTAGATAAGTATGTGTATGTCTGTGGGGGGCACATGCGTATGAGTGTGCTTTTGTAAGAGAAGAGGGAGAGAAGTTGTGTGTATCTGTGCGTATATGGGCAAGTGTGTTAAAGATTGTAAATGTAGAGTGAGCGAGTGTGCGTATGTGAGAATGAGCTTGCCTGTGTGAAAAAGAGTACGAGAGTGAAGATGCAAGTGTGTATGAGTGAAAATCTGTGTGCATGCTGCAGCTCTGTTGTCCCCCCCATCTGCGACAATCTTGGGGCCTGATTCAGCAAGGCATTTCTCCGAGAAATGCCTTAGTGAATCAGGCCCTTAGGTTGAGTGGAAATCAAAAGCTTCCCAGGTATGTAATCTACACTTCCATAGTCTATTTGTATGAAAATATTTGCTGGTTAAAGGCAGAAGAAACAAGTAGGAATAAGAATGGAAAGAATAGCAAAATAATTTAAGTCTTACCATGCAAGTATTAACATACATTTAGGTAATTGCAATCCGGTCTGTATGAAATGACTAGCACTGGTATTCTTGCTTTATTTAAAAACAAACTTAAACTGCCTTCTCTGACTCTTTCCTTTATTTTCTAACTGCCTAGGTAAAACCGAGATTGAAATTAATGTGAAAGCTCTCTCTCTCTCTCTATCTCTCTCCCTCCTTCCTCTGCAGATAAATGCTCAGGGTATTCTCAGATAGCTGGGGCACCCTAGCCACGCTGCTTTCTGTAACGTGTCCAGTTTCAGAAATGTGTTGGTTTCAGTTGATATGCTTTGAGGCAAAATTAAAATTATGGGTTTAAACTAGCTTTCAATGGTCTCTGTGAAATGCTCTGCTTTCTGTATGCACACAGTGGTTTAGTTCAATGAGTTTAATTATGAGAGAGAAATAATATGGGTATAATGTATGTAAGCCTGAAATGAACCGCACTGGTTTTGGAAAGAATGAAATTTGGCTGCAATGATAGTTGTTACTGGAGTTAGTGAGCATTTGCTGCCTTGAAAGAAAATCTATTCATTTCCATAAAAATATATTGGCTTGACTATACATGGATTGGTTCCAGGGGAAATGTATTGTATTCAATGAAACTCTTCTTTGGCTCAAAAACATATTTATCCATGCAGTAAAAAAAATGTATAAGTTAAGAAAATTAAAGAAGCGTGAGGAGGCTGACTTGATCTATTTAAGAAACATGAAGTGCCATCAAAAAAATTGCTTTTAAAACAATTGTAAATGGCAAACAGGAGTTATTAAACAAAGTTTGTAACCATATAGCATTTTCTTTAAAAAGAAATTGAGCATGATTTGTTAAAATGTGTATGTTCAGAGTCATTTCCATGAAATGGCAGGTGTACAGGCAAATGCTATATATATTTCAACTGCTTAACAAAAGACCCAAATATATAGCATGTATGAAAAATCACATATAATATATAGACCTGCTATATGGGAAAACTCATTTCTAAATCAAGTTTACCTTCATACGATGCCATATATTAGATAGCTATCGTGCCGATGAGCCTTGAGAACTGTTAGGCTTCTTAATCATTAGGTAACTTGATGTATATTTGCATTTGTCTGTATATGGATAGTGTGAAGGTGTCACACTATATATTATATATATATATTATATATATTTCAAGGCATGTGGTATTTCAATAAATATTAAGGCACATGTTACTTACTGTTCATACTTATGTCTGGACCATATATACTGTATTTCAGCTGTACTGATTTAGGTTGGAATGATGTGATTTTACCTTTCCTTTGTCAATAGATTCAATACTTTTATGAGCATTTTATGTGAAGACTCAGGTGCTTCTGATGCAATTATGTAATAAATTAACTGAAGAGTTTAATTAAATTACTAAGTAATGTGTCACATTCTGAAGTTTTAACCCAACTTTCTCCTCTTTTGTTTCATGGGTAGGTAAAATATACATACCCGGTACATAATGTGCAAACTGTACATTCAGATATGCAGCCTTGCCCACGACCTTGGTGTACTCCTGGACAGTAAACTATGAATGCAACCCCATATTCGAGCAGTAATCAAAGCAGGTTACAATAAGCTCTGGTTGTTTCAGCTGTTGAAACCATTATTAGCGTTTGAGGACTTCAGAATGATATTACAGACACTTATCTTCTCAAATATAGTCTACTGCAACTCCCTCTTCTTGGGCCTCCCAGCCAGTACCCTATGATCATTATAGATGCTGCAGAACTCAGCAGCATAGGTATTAACCAACCAAGGAAAGTATAAGCATATCACCCCTATCCTTTCCTCCTTGCACTGGCTCCCTATTCAATATTAAATTCAATTTAACATTAAAGCACAAGATTCTTAAAACTTCTGGCACTGTTTGGCTAGGTGCATCTCTTCACATGTGCGTTCCCCAAAGGAACCTAATAATCTGCAGACAAAGGGTTACTAGAAGCCCCATCAATACTATGCCAGAGTCTTTGAGATTAATGACAGATTTCAAGATGTTCCAAAAAGACTTGGCTCTTCAAGGCAGCTTTTGATATCAGATGGTCCTGTACCTATGATGTATTGCTTATGTTTGTTTTTCTTAAGGAGATTTATGTATGTTTTAATTGTAAGCCAATATCACAGAAACACATGCACAATAACATTTATTTTGCTGCGAAAGCCCTGATAATAGGCACTACCTGCTTAGCAGAAAAACACCTTCATTGCCTTATCTTAAATCATAGGGCCAATGTGTTGGTTACAACATTGACATTCTATTTTTTATGAAATTTTTCAATTATGCAAATAAAAATCATTTATCTAATAGAGTTTTTTGTAGACATTCAAGATAAATATGGCAACATTGTACAAGAAACCCTGACATGCCGTAATCCTTTTAAAGGGCCCGACGGCCTTGAGGCAGCCATCTCCCTTCCTGCCCTCCTCCCCGCGTGGTCGGCGCTGACCCATCGGGGTCAGGGGAGGCTCGAGAGGCAGCGGCGGCGCAGGAGGCAACTGGCCCCATCTCGGGCCTGCCCTGGATCCCGAGCCGCGCAGGAGCTGAAAACTAAAAATTAAAAGAAGAATCGCCGCGTGGTAAGCCCGCCCACCCCCGGTGACGCCGAGACCGCGGCGACGTAAGCCCTTTAAAGGGCCCGACGGCCTCAGGCGTCACGCGCCTAAGGAGCGCGACAAAGGGGCCAGCCCCTTTGTGCGCCCCTTAGTGCAATCTGGTGCCAGAACCGTTAGATAGAGCCTTCACAGTACCTCCACGGCGCCAGCCCTCCTTAATCTCGTGCACACTTTTCATCAAATCACTCTATACCCTTACCAAACTCTCAGAGCTCAAACTTTATACGTCACTGAGATATATAAGCTTCCCGGATTCTCAATCTCCTCTAGCATGGGCTACCCAGCTTCTCCTCTCCCACCATCCTTCTAAGCACGGAGAAGAAAGATGCTAACCTACCCCATCCCAGTTTTATACCATCGCTACCATTCCTGCATATACTCCTCCCATCAACTCCCAACAAGGACATCCAGATCCCTCATCCCAATCATGACCTCCCCTTTGACCCAGCTCTTGGGGCTCGCCCTATTCTCGTTAATGCTCTTTAATGCACAGTCTCTGACGAAGAAAACACACATTCTCAATGACTATCTCCTGGACACTAAGCCAGACATCTGTGCTATCACAGAATCCTGGCTAAAAAGCTCAGACATAGCTCTAATCAATCAACTTCCCACACACTTATATGACTTTTTCTCAATCCCCAGGCACAAGAAACAAGGTGGCGGCTTTCTTTTAGCCTCCAAGAAAGAATTCAGACTTACCTCACATACTATCATGTCCGCTTCTAAACTGGAAATGGGCTTATTCAAATCGAAACAACTCCAAATCCTGCTAGTTTATGCTCCACCAGGGGTATTAGACGCAGACGCCTCACCCCTCATAGAAGCTATAGTGAAACATATCAACATGGATCTTCCAGCTATAATCATGGGTGACTTCAACCTCTACATAGATACCACACCTCTCTCTTCCAACTGCGAAGTGCTCCTCTCCTCTCTCAGGGCAATGGGCCTTAATCAAATTGTTAACAAACCCACCCACAAGGCAGGACATACACTCGACCTCATCTTCATTAACTCCAACATTTCTCTTGCCACTGCTCCTGTCTGCACTCCAGTCCCCTGGTCAGCCCACGTATTGATATCCACCACCCTTACCACCAAAGAACAGCCTAATACCCCCCAGCAGCAGCCTACCATACACTTCAGGAAACCATGCGCATCTGACTTACTCAGTGATCATCTGTCCAAGGAACTCACAAACCTGGATGTATCCAACCCCAACTTAGCCCTACTTTCCTGGCACAAGATAACTGAAGCAGTAGCAAACAAATTATGCCCCTCAGTTGTTAAAACTATTAACTCAGCGCAAAAAGGAAAATAACCCTGGTTCTCCCCTGAACTCAAATGGTTGAAGCAAGACCTCAGACACAAAGAAAGAAGATGGTGCAAAGACTCCAACACTGCTACACTATCAGCATACAAAGGAACCCTCCATCTATACAGGACCTCCATTCTACGGACAAAATGAGAGTTCTACGCCAATAGAATCCACGACCTACAATTCGATGCCAAGGCTCTCTTCTCATACATCTCACAGATCACAAAAACAGCCCCCCCTACTATCTCAGACGAACAGGCACAATCTAAGGCTAGTGAGCTCGCTCTATTCTTTCAGAAGAAGATTTCTAACACCCTCGCACTCCTCCCCTCCAACACAACCCCCCCCCCCCCCCCCCCCACACTCTCCTACATCCCCAAACACACTGGAGCCACTCTTGACACTTTTGAATTAATCTCTTCCAGTGAGATTGAGTCCCTACTGAAGAGACTGAAACCAGCCAGCCACCCGGCCGACAATATCCCAACTAAACTTCTGCTACTTATCCCAGACACCATCTCCGGACCTTTGGCGAACATTATAAACTGCTCTCTAACGCAAGGTATCTACCCAGACAGATTAAAAAATGCCTCTCTCAAACCCCTCCTCAAGAAACCTAATCTTGACCCTAATGAATTATCTAACTTCTGCCCCATCTCTAATCTTCCGTTTCTAGCCAAACTCACAGAGAAACTGGTCAATACACAACTTTCAGAATACTTGGAAGTACACGAAATCCTATATCCTTCCCAATATGGCTTTCGCAAATTGCGCAACACAGAAACCCTCCTCATCTCCCTAACAGACCGGATCATCATGGGACTAGACAAAGGTCACTCTTTCCTATTAGTTCTTCTAGACATCTCGGCGGCGTTCGACACCGTCAACCACTCCATCCTTCTCAATCGACTCTCAGACATTGGTCTATCAGGATCGGTTCACAAATGGTTCATCTCCTTCCTCAGTAACAGAAGCTTCAAGGTAAAAATTAACAATAAAGAATCTCCCATCATAAAATCTTCGCTAGGTGTACCTCAAGGGTCATCCTTATCTCCTACCCTTTTCAATATTTACCTCCTCCCCCTCTGCCAGCTGCTTACGAACCTAAACTTAATACATTACCTCTACGCAGATGATGTGCAGATTCTGATTCCTATAACAGAATATATCACAAAAACACTCTCTTTCTGGAACAACTGCCTACAATCCATCACCAGCCTCCTCACCAGTTTAAACCTGGTCCTTAATACCGCCAAGACTGAACTCCTCCTTATCTCCTCCAACCAAGACAATTCCCCTCCACAGATCCACCCCAACATTCAGGTCACACATGCAAGAGACCTAGGTATTATCCTCGATAACCGCCTAAACCTAAAGAAAGCTATCAACAACACGACCAAAGATTGTTTCTATAAACTTCAGGTTTTAAAAAGACTCAAACCCCTTTTGTACCTCCACGACTTCAGGACAGTCTTACAAACCATGCTCTTTGCCAAGATAGATTATTGCAACGCTCTCTTCCTCGGACTCCCCATCTCCACCACCAAACCTCTACAGATGCTGCAGAATGCCGCAGCAAGAATCTTGACCAACACCAACTGTGGAGAACACATCTCCCCCATCCTCCGGAACCTACACTGGCTGCTAGTAAACTTCAGAATCCTACACAAATCCCTCACCATAATACACAAAACGGTCCACAATCATCTACAGCTCGACCTTGAAATCCCTTTCAGACTCCACACCTCAACCAGACCAATTAGAGAAGCATACAAAGAAACTCTGCAAGCCCCCCCAACCAAAGCCGCACAGCTCACTATCACGAAAGACCGGGCATTCTTGATAGCAGGCCCTACTATCTGGAACAACATCCCCACAGATCTTAGATTGAAACCATGCCATCTAACATTCAGAAAAAAACTTAAGACATGGCTTTTCCGCCAAGCCTTCCCGCAACCTTCTGAAGCACACTAACGGCCCCTTAGCCACAATTCACGAACTCTGGAATTAGAAACCCCTAAGCAGCCAAAATATACAAAATACTAACCTGTATTGTTATTATGTTCTCAGCTATTTGCCTCCTTCTACTCTTTTTTCTAGCTACCTATGCTTCCAAGTTTATCCCCCTTGTTGATTGTAACTTTGCTCCTTCTGTTAAATGATTATTTATTATTTATTGTTAAAGTTCCTCCCTGTTCTATGTAAACCAATTTGATATGGTTATTACCAAGAAGGTCGGAATAGAAAAATGTCAAATAAATAAATAAATAAATAAATAAATAAATAAATAAATAAATGTTTCGAATTGAAAATTATGCATCAGCAGGTATTCATTGCTAGAATCCATTGCCAATAAACTTCGCCAAACTTGAAATCCATAAGTCGCAGCATCTCTGTTTAGCATGCATTAAACATGCACTTCTTTTCTACAGCAACCGGCAGTATGTGTCAGTGTCTGTACAAAGCAAACAGAGAGATTTATTTTCTATTGCAGCATGCGCACTGCATGGACAATGATTGTGATGGGTGCAGCTTGTTTTTTATGTGTAAAAGAGTCAGTGGCATTGTGGTATACGAATGTGTAGAGAAAATATTTTCAATTTGTTTCATTACATTTTTTTCAGCCCATTATTTGGTCAAATTTCACTTCAGGGAGGAGGGGGGGGGTCTATAATTTTTAGGATTTTTCATTTTGGAAATAGTACATGCTATTTTTGGAAATAATGGGTAGATTTTAAAAGCTGCGATGTGCGTCCAGGTGCGCGCGCTTCCCGACGCGCACACAAGGACGCAACGATTTTCTAACAGGCGCACATGTTATAAAATTTGGGGGCCATGTGCATGTGGCGTGTGCAAGGGGGGGGAACACTTTCACAATACCCGTGTGGCAACACATCCCGGCCTTACCCAGTTCCCTCCCAGTCTACTCCAATTAAGGAGCGGACTGGGAGGGAACTTCCTTACCCCCTACCCTAACCTCCTTTACCCTTTCCCTTACCTTTTTTTTTTTGTCTTATTTTGTTGCTTACCGCTCCAATGGAGCAGTAGCAACTTGCGTGCACCCTCACTCCCTTCCCTGGTACAGCGGCAAATGGCCATTGT
Organism: Rhinatrema bivittatum; assembly: GCF_901001135.1. NCBI lineage: Eukaryota > Metazoa > Chordata > Amphibia > Gymnophiona > Rhinatrematidae > Rhinatrema > Rhinatrema bivittatum. Next base: position 228,819,951 of record NC_042616.1, on the reverse strand, counting down.
ACCGGCCGCCTCCAGCCCCACCCTTCCCCACCCCCCCGACCGCCCCTTTTCTTTGACCCAGCACTTCTGCGCATATCAGGAGTTATGCGCGCGGCCGAGCCCGTTCTAAAATGCGTGCAGCGCCCACAAGGCCCAGCCACACACATAACCCCCGTTTTTTTTACACGCGCCAGCCATTTACAATCAGCTCAAATGTATGCTATTTTCTGAAATGAAAATATTCAAAAACGTTTTGGGATTTCAGTGGCATTTTGGGGGGGATTTAATGAAACAAACTAAAAATGTCCTCATTCGGTTTCAGGGTGCACATTCATTTTAATTGAATGCACATCCCTACTATGACACTGTACAAACTGTTTTGTGTGTGACTCTTGCTCTAAGTTCTTATTGTACATGGTCAGCAAGTGTGCCTTGGGCTTTTGATACCACTATGCTTGCTAACATACTTCCCACTCTATGCCATTGTTGGTGCCCTTTTACCCTCTTTTGGTGCCTTGGGGTACTCATTCCATTGTTTGTGCTCTTTTGGTGTGTTTATGTCACAAGTTGTACCATTTTGCCTGTCTTATGGATGGAAAGCCCTAAAGTTAAGAATCAAAAATGGGGTGCTTTGTTTCCCCCATTGACTTTATTGGAACATAAAGACCTGAATGAAATGAATAAACTTCTGATCTGAACAACCTGATACAGGAAACTGAACAAAAAATCTGAACTGAAATGTTTTCAGTTCATACTCCTATCCCACACTCTCCTCCATGACTTTGTTTATACCTTAATTATAAACTAGAAGGCTTCCTTCTCTCTCGTGCCTGCGCTTCTTTCTTTAGTCTATGTAACCCCCCTGTTCTGGTTTTGGAGCTTAGAGGGCAGGGCGCTCTAGGGTCCCGGAGCCACTTCTTCACCCTTTCTCTCAATTCCACAGTTTCTGAGGTTGGATTCTATCCATTGTGGGGGGAGGATTTATTTATCCAAGGCCCACGGTGGTGGAAAGACAATTTCACTGTCCTGGGGATATAACAGTTCACTTTTACTATTAAGGGATGTGAGTGCCAACAAAATAGTCTAGAGGCTGAAGCTGAGTGTCCAAAATAAATCTTTATTGTGGAAGTGCTTAGATGCCAAATTTGGCACTTTTATACATCAGATCTTGTTATAAATTATTTAAAATCACAGTTCTTCACTTTCTATCTGTACAAGTGTGTCTCGGTAGTTGGGCCAAGGAAACTCAACCTCCGGGGTTTGGAAAAGCAAGGCTTCCCAAGTAGATAGGGGTATCCTAGTCGGGCAGAAAAAATCCCCTTCCAAAAATACTGATGGACAAAAATAGTGAATTTAGTCTCTGAACAAACTCCCAAGATTAACCTCTTCTCTCTAGGATGAAGACTCGGGATGGGAGTCCTCTAAGAGTAAAAAAGGATCTTACAGTTTCTTTCCCTAGATGAACAGGGAACAAGCAACTCCTAGGGTCTTCCATAGTTCAGGGCAGGAAGAGTGACAGAAAACTTCCCCCAAAAAACAAGGCAAAAATCTTTGCAAAAATGGCAAAATACTTGAAATCTTCTGCAGCGAGTCAACCCTGTTCCATTCATGCTGTGTGAGATGGAGAGTATATGAATCTTCCCTACCTCCTGATCTAACCTAGCCAGGGACTCCCCGAAAATCCTCTTAACCAGGGGTACCAAGGCTCTCACTGAAAAAATCCCCAAAAGATACATCCAAAATCCCTCAGGCTAGGGCCAGTAAGCCATGAGGCCTGGTATACCAGAATAGGGTAACAAACTTCAACTTAGAAAACACTCCTTCACCTCTGATTGCTAACCAAAAATGCCACACGTAGCAGGCAAGCAGCTTTTATACTAGCAGGGGACTAGCCCTTCTAGCAACCTCAGTGGAGGAACAGTCTATGTTAAGATAGTCCTTATGTAAAAACAAATTAAATGCTTGACTGGCTTCCTTAAGATTTTCTTTAACAGAAACTTTATTAATAGTCTTTGTGTGGTAGTTTAGAAAAGGACAGCAGAGAATGAATTGATTTTTATTTCTTTCCTTTCTGTTTTCTTTTTAGAAGAAATGTGCATAATTATTTAGAAAATAAGTATAGAGGGTTAAGGAGAGAGCTCTTTGTGGCAGCAGTAGATTGTTTCACTCTTTTATCAGCAAATCTGGTCTATTGATGGCAAAGTTGTCTTTCTACCGGCTGCTGTTGACAATGAGAAATATTTTGAGCATGTCTTTAGTTTGAACGTGTCACAACAGAAGCTTAAAGGTAGATTTTAAGACTTGCGTGCAGGCGTCCATGTGCGCACGGTTGCCGATGCGCGCACATGGACGACCGATTTTATAACATGCACGCGTCGACACTCGCATGTTATAAAATTGGCTACCCGTCCACACATGCGTGCATGGTTTTATATCAGTGCGTGCATGTGCAAGCGAATCCCGTTTCGATCACACGGGGAGGGGGATTTTAGTAGATGCGTGTGGTGACACGATAGACCCTTTTCCCTGTTCCCTCCCAGTCCACTCCATTAAAGAAGTGGACTTCCTAAACCCCCTACTTAACCTACCTCCCTTTTATCCTATCTGCCCTGACCCCTAAAACCCCACTGACCACCTTTGATTTTTTTTGTTTTTTTACTTACCCACATTCCGGAGCAGAAGCAAGTTCTGCATGTCTGTCATTGTCGGCACATGCTTCAGCGAAACAGTGCCTTAATTGCACTGTTCTGACCCGCCCACACCCCGCCCATTCCCGTGCCCAGATCCCGCCCCTGCCCCTCCCTTTTTAACAAAAATCTTTCCAGTGCGCGTACCAGGAGAAACGCACATGGCTGCAGGCCTGTGAAAATCCACACGGTATGTGCATATCTCCCCAATTCGGTGCACGTAGGCCTTTTAAAATTGGCCTCTTAGGCCTGGATTTTCTAAAATCGCAGGCATTAGTGAATCGCATAGTACCAGGTGGCGGGCCTGCGAAAGCCGGCAGGATCGCACCACCGCGGTGCAATTGCTGCTGGCTTTCGCAAACCAATAGCACCACTGTGAAAGATGGTGCTATTGGGCGCGTTACTGGTGGCGATAAGGGGTCTTACCTTTTCGCTGTCAGCAATGTCTAAATCCCGCGTTCATCCCGGTGCTGCCCCGACCTAGCTATTGCGTGCAAAAGCTATAGAAAATGACCCCCTTAGTTTCTAGACTTCAATAACAATACAGGGTGGATTTTCAAAAGATTTATCTGTCTATTAGGGTCATTTATCAAAATGCTATAAGGTGTTTTTGCATGTGATAGCACCATAATGTATGGGGTGATGCAAATCAGAGGAGTTAGGGTGCATTTTGTGATGTGTTCTCAGATGTTGGTCATCAAATCTTCACAAGAGAGCACTGTTCTGTTCGTATGTCTCACTTTGAATGTCAAAGTAGCCCCTAACCCCTACACTAATACCTAAACCTCACCTCGAGTTACTAGGTGGGCCTCCCATAGAGATATAAATACCTATCTCGTGATAGAGCATTACAGCTGATCTCTCTCCCTCTCCCCCTCCCCCTCCCCCTCTCTTTCTCTCTCCCCCCAGTGGTTGTATGTAGGAAATACCACAATTCTGGCACTTATCTCAAAAAGATTATCACAATTTGCAGAAACTTAGCACTTCACATATTTATTATTGCAATAAACTGCCTATTACCATAAAGCATGCCCCTTTTTCTATCACATTGAATATTTAGTGCATTTTGATAAATCCAGGCCTAACTTTGGGAGTTATCCAAATAAATATACCTGGTTAAAATCTCACACCCCTGCTCCTTCCCCTTCACAGGTTGAATTTGTATGGATAAAGCCACAAGGCGACACATTTAGCAGGACAGAAAAGGGGCAGGGCCAGAGGTAGATTTTTCATGTAGCCAATAAGTTCAGATTTTCAGCACTAAGTTGTTAAATTTTACTGTTCAACCGTAGCACTCAAAACGAAGGCTAGATTTAGGGAGATATTCATCCCTAAAACTAACCAGTTAGTTTCAGCTGAATACCAAGCTAAAGATAACAGGTAAAATTACACAGTTATGTGACCGACTCAGCAAGTTTTAAAATGTACTCCTATATTTATTATGAATGAAAAATCACAGTAAGCTACAATGCACACAGTCACAAGTCATGATTTGAAACAGACCTCAAGAGCATACAGTATCTACATTTTTTCTTCACAGAGTGTCATGCTTACAGAAGTAAGAATTGTTTGCGAGTTTTGTAACTGCTTGAAAGATTAGAAAAATATTAAGAGGAGAGAGAGCCTTGTACCAGTGGTACCCAAACACATTCTCAGGGACCCCCAGTCTGTCAAGTTGTCATTATATGCACTATTATTTATTCATTTTTATTTATTTGGGCATTTTATATACCGTCATTCCATAAATAGATCACAACAGTTTACAAATTGACATTTTTTATTATGACATAATTAACAATTATACAATTATGGTTACAGAGGTGGTTTTCAGAGGCTGGCATTTTATCTATTAATATGTATGAACTATATTTGCATACAATGGATGCAGTGTATACAATATATCTGATTCATATTCTTTGTGGATATCCTGAAAACCAGATCAGCTGGAGGTCCCCAAGGACAGGTTTATAATCCACTGCCTTATGTCAAAATGGATGTCTTATTTTAGGGCTCTAAGTTCCACATTCCTTTTTTTGTTTGTTTAAAAACTGGCTATGTTTGGTGATCTACCTTCTCTTTGGTTCCTCCATTGGGTGGTTCCCTAACTTTATGGAAGAAATAGATAAAATTCTTCACAGCAACTGAGTCTGATATCACAGCATAAAACTTGAGTAAACAAATCCACTTGACCTGATATACAGCCTATTTTCCCAAAATTCCCATTCGCTTGCGCCGATGGCTAGGAAGATCAATAAACAAAGGCGTTTCTGTCGGTAAAACAATGTTTTAGCTGTGGAAATGTACATTGATTTTTGCTCTCACTATGGCCTGGATTCTCTAAGGTCGCAGACAGAGAATCCGGTGGTAACGGATTCCTTATCGCTGCCAGTTTCGCGCCGAATAACTACACCATAAAGGTGTAGTTATTCGGCGCGAAACTGGCAGCGATAAGGAATCTTACCTTTTGCCGCCAGCAATGCGTCGGCCCCTGTGCCACCCCAACTCCGCCCCGACCTAGCTATTGCACGCAAAAAGTCTTTTTTCGCGTGCGATAGCTTGAGAGAATGACCCCCTATATGTAGGTAAAAGTAGATGTATTTTTCAACAATGCACACATTTTTATCTGCATACTGCATTTGTGGTCCCTGTGGGTATCTGGAAAAAGGAGAATGGAACAATGGTTTTGATGATTCAAAATTATTTGTGTTATTTTGTTTTGAAAAGTCACTATCAAAGGAGTAGGATCTGAATGTGTAAATGTAAACCAAAGAATGCACTGCAAATATATTCATGGTAACAAAACCAAATTTCTATTAAAATATAAGAAAAAAATCAACTATAAAAATCACATAAAAGTACAAATACACCATAAAAAAATTAATTAAAACCTTAAAACCTTACATGGCCATGTTTTGGCAACTATTCCCACATCAAGGGTAAAAAATACTTGTTTGGTTCATTTGTGAAAGAGTCCAAATCAGCAGTAATATGCTGTAAACAACAGGTGACAAGTAATTTATGCAAAGAATGGTAAGCCAAATGTGTCTGACTGTGGTAGCAATCACTAAAGGGTAAGTTTAGAGTCCTATGATTTGTAGATACAGTTTAATTCATAGATCTTTAGCCATATGAATCATTAATTGAGTCTTTAATCTATGTTGCTCAATCAAAGGGAAAATCTGCTCTGTTTGTCCTAAAATCATGTATATACATATTTGCTGTGAGTAATCCCAGAGTCAAAATAGTCTTTGAGTAATCCCAGAGTCAAAATTGTCTGTATCTAGAGTATGTGGTAATGGTCCACAGATTCAACAGTGTTGAATTGAAGGTTTATACGGACAAAGAAAATTAAAAAAAAACAAACAAAAAACCATACACACATTCCTACAACATAGCCAAGTTGTTCCTGTTATCCATTACCTTGGAGGTGAAGGACAACAAGAATATTGCAAAATACCCTGACAGTACTTCATCTCCTCCTGAAATCAAGATATATATATATACTGTACCTCAATGTGCAGGCATCCTACTCTTTTTCTTTTTCCTCGGCTTTGTTTTTCTCCTCTCCTGAGCTGTAATTTGGCTCTTCTTGTTGCCTATCGGAATGTTCTCTTTATTTACATTTTTGCCCTTGGCTCAAATAGTAATATAGGAACATATAGATAATAGCTAATAAAGACCAAATTGACCCAATCAGTCTTCCCAGTTGAGATTTTTACACTCTGGGTAGATATTCAAAAGGTTTAGGCTCCTAGCCTTTGTAGTAAGGCTCCTAAATTGGCCCTTTTTGAAAATATATTAGGGATAAGACCACAAATTTAGGTGCCTATATTTAGGATTCTAAAAAGTGGATGGCTTAAGGGGTGGAGTTTAGGCAGGAAGACAAAATTAGGAGCTTAGCAACAATTTTCAGAACTAGGCACCTAATTGACCCTGTGGAAAAAAAAAAGGGTGGGGGGGGGATAAATTTAACGTGCATTGCGATAAAATACCTATGAATAGCACATGTTGCGGTAACTCAAAAATTACCATAACCATGCCCTTTTTTTTTTTATAGCATTTTGATGAATCTATGGGAAAGTTAGGTGCTTAGCACCTGCTTTGAATGAAGGGCAGATTCTGCCTAGGAAAACACATGTTGGAATTTGAAATTCAAATCCCTACATTTATTTAAATTAAATAAATGAATTTAAATGAATCAATTTATTAGTTGTATATTCTTCAAATGAGAATAATAGCAGAAGTAGTAAAGATACAAAGAAGGTAACCAAAATGATAAAGGGGATAGAACAGCTTCCCTATTAGGAAAGGCTAACAGGTTAGAGCTCTTCAGCCTGGAGAAGAGACAGCTAAGAGAAGATATGATAAAGGTCTATTAAATAATGAGTGGGGTGGAGCAGATAAACAGAGGGAATGGTTATTTATCTTTGTCAATAGAAATAGGGAATACTCCATGAAGATAATATGTAGCACATTTAAAACAAATCAAAGAAAATTGTTTTTTTACTCAGCACACAAATGTGGAAATTTTCTCCCAGAGCATGTGATAAAAGAAGTCAGTGTAATAGGGTTTAAAAATGTCTTAGACCAATTCCTGGAGGAAAAGTCCTTAACCCTTTATTAGTCATTTAGACTTGGTGTTGGATTCGTGGACCCTTGAGCCGATCGGAACCGAAAGGTGAACTACTGCAAGGTAGCAGCAGAGGCCCCGACCGGGAGGCGGCAAGGACGGAGATGTGGCTGGACCGAAGAAGACCCTGGGACGCCCTTTGCGACCAAGGGCTAGGCAAGGAAGAAGGGAACGGATGGAGCTGACACAGTGGTGAGGAAGTCTTCGCCCTGGAAGCCGAACCTCCCCCGAGAGGAGCTCGTAGGAGTCCGGCCGCTGGGACTTAGGAGATTCACCCTGGAAGCTGGAGTCCCCCCAGGAGGAGCCCATAGGGACCCGGCCGCTGGAACTTAGGAGCGCCCGCGGGGGCGGAGTCAGACGGGATCCAAGGTCGAGTGCCAGAGGGTCATTGCTCACCAGTCCGGAGTCAAGTGCCAGAGAGTCGCCGCTTGCCAGTCCAGAGTCGAGTGCCTGAGAGTCGTCGCTTGCCAGTCCAAAGTCAGAAGCCAGGGGATCACCGTGAGCCAAACCGGGGTCAGAAGCCAGGGAATCGTCGTAAGCCAGTCCAGAGTCAAGAGCCAGGGAATACCGTCAGCCAATCCGGGATCAGGAATCAGGAAGACCAGGAAAACACAGGATGCTGCAACTGGAGACAGGAAACCTGGGAACCTCGTTGCAAGGCGAGGAGCAGATCTCGTTGCAGGGTTTAAATACCCTGAGGGGCGTCTGACGTCATCCTGGGGCTGTGCTGCATTTTCCCGCGCTGGCCCCTTTAAGAACCGGGGCCTGCCGCGCGTGCGCGTCTAGGGGGCGGAGCTAGCCGCAGCAGGATGCCGGCTGCTCCGACGCAGCGAAAACGTGGTAGCAGGGGAAGCTGCAGGCCCGGGCAAGGTGGACAGGCGCCGGGCCTGCGGCGGCCGAGGTCCCCGGAGGCCCGGGGAACGCGGGCCCGACCCGGAAACGCGACGAGGTAGGTGGCGATTCCGGGGGCGGCCCGTAATTGCAACAGTACCCCCCCCCCTCCTACACCCCCTCCCGGGGGGCCGCGGCTTATCTGGATGTGCGGAGTGAAACAGGCGAAGAAGGTCTTTATCCAGAATATGGGAAGAGGGCTCCCAGGAGTTCTCCTCTGGACCGTATCCCTCCCATGACAGAAGGTATTCCCACCGATGACGACGGACCCGCACATCCAACACCTCTTTAACCGTGTATGTGGCCCCGGGGTCGGAAGCGACAGTAGTGGGCTCCGGAGGCAGGGGTCGAAAGCGAGAGAGGACCACCGGCTTGAGGAGGGAGACGTGGAAGACGTCATGTATCCGAAGGGTAGAAGGAAGACGTAAGCGGTAGGAAACCGCGCCAACACGTTCGGCTACCCGGAAAGGTCCAATGTAGCGAGGCGCTAGCCTCATGGAAGGGATCCGAAGCTGGATATTCTTGGTACTGAGCCGTACCCTGGTTCTGGGCAGAAACACTGGGGCAGGTCGCCGAGACCGATCCGCGTAGGCCTTGAACCGAGCGGCGGTGCGGTGAAGCTTCTCCTGCGTGGCGTGCCAAAGTCTGTGGATCTGGCTGGCCGTCAGTTGCGCCGCCGGTGAGGAGACCGGTACCGGTAATGGTAGGGGAGGCTTGGGAACCTTCCCATATACCAACTGGAAAGGAGACTGTAGCGTGGCAGAGTGTCGATGGCGATTATAAGAGAACTCGGCCCAGGGGAGGAGAGCCACCCAGTTGTCCTGCTGCTCCCCTACAAAGGCTCGGAGGAATGCTTTCAGGGTTCGGTTAGTGCGTTCCACTTGGCCATTGCTCTGGGGATGAAACGCCGTGGTTAAATCTAGCTGAACGCCAAATTTCCTGCAGAGCGCCCGCCAGTATTTTGCCGTAAATTGGGGTCCTCGGTCCGAGGCAATGTGTAGAGGCAAACCATGCAGTCGGAAGATATGCTGGATGAATAGTTCAGCTAACTCAGGAGCCGTGGGTAACTTGGCAAGTGGCACAAAATGAGCCATCTTCGAGAAGCGGTCAATGGTGACCCACACTACCGTCTTGCCCTGGGACGGGGGCAGCTCTACCACGAAATCCGTAGAGATGTGCGTCCATGGCTCCGTGGGTACAGGAAGTGGCTGGAGGAGACCCCAGGGACGACCTGGTAGCGGCTTCTGCTGGGCGCACGTGGGGCAAGACTGGACATACAGGCGAACGTCCTCTTTTACCCTTGGCCACCAGTAGAACTCGGTTAGTAGTTCGAGAGTCCGGGCGATCCCGGGATGGCCAGCCGTCAGCGAGTCGTGCGCCCAAGCTAGGACCCTTTTTCTCGAGCTGAGAGGAACTACCGTCCTTCCCGTGGGCACCAGTTCGGTGGCAGACAATTGGACCTTCGCTGGGTCCAGAATGTACTGAGGGGTTTCTGAGGTGTCTTCAATTTCTGTAGTGCGTGAGAGAGCGTCAGCCCTAATATTCTTGGCCGCCGGTCGGTACCGAAAGGAGAAGTTAAACCGACTGAAAAAGAGGGACCAGCGTGCCTGCCGGGGATTGAGCCTTTGTGCTTGAGATAAGTACGCCAAATTCTTGTGGTCGGTATACACTACGATTGGATGTTGGGCCCCCTCCAACCACTGGCGCCATTCTTCAAAGGCCAGCTTGATGGCCAGTAGTTCCTTGTCCCCGATGCCGTAGTTCCTTTCAGCAGGCGAAAATTTATGGGAGAAGTAGGAACATGGCCGCGCTTTCCCGTCTTTGGAGATCTGGGATAGGACGGCCCCCACTGCCACACTGGAGGCATCCACCTCTACTATGAACGGGCGTTCGGGATCCGGGTGCCAGAGACAGGTGTCTTGAAGGAAGGCTTCCTTAAGGGCCTGGAAGGCCTGCACGGCGGTTGGGGTCCAGTTTCGGGCATCGGCGCCCTTGTGTGTGAGGGCTGTTAGAGGGGCCACCAAGGTGGAGTACTGTGGAATGAAGTGACGGTAAAAGTTGGCGAAGCCTAAGAAACGCTGGAGTGCTTTTATTCCCATCGGCTGTGGCCAATTCCGGATAGCGGCAACTTTATCGGGGTCCTTGCGGAAGCCAGTCGAGGAGATGATGTACCCCAGGAAGGGCAAGTATTCCTCTTCGAACTGGCATTTCTCCAGCTTGGCATACAGTCGGTTCTCTCTCAACTTCTGCAAAACTTGGCGCACATGTTGGCGATGTTCCTCAAGGTCCCGGGAGAAAATTAACACGTCGTCCAGGTAGACAATGACTGAGGTGTACAGGAGGTCGCGCAGCACCTCGTTCATTAAATTTTGGAATACGGCTGGGGCGTTGCAGAGACCGAATGGCATGATGAGGTACTCGTAATGACCGTCCCTGGTGTTAAAGGCGGTCTTCCACTCGTCTCCCGGCCGAATACGTACGAGGTTGTACGCCCCTCTAAGGTCCAGCTTGGTGAAGATGCGGGCCCCCTGCAGCCGATCTAGGAGTTCCAGAATCAAGGGCAATGGATAGCGATCTCGTCGGGTAATCTGGTTCAGGCCCCGGTAATCGATACAGGGCCGAAGAGATCCATCCTTTTTGGCCACAAAGAAGAAACCGGCTCCTGCGGGGGACTTGGATGGTCTTATAAACCCTCGGTCTAGGTTCTCCTTAATGTAGGCAGACATGGCCTTGGTCTCGGGCAGGGACAGAGGATAAACTCTACCGCGAGGAGGCGTGGTGTCCGGCAGTAAGTCGATCGCACAATCGAAAGGGCGATGCTCAGGTAGTAACTCAGCCCTCTCTTTAGAGAAGACGTCCCGGAAGGCCTGGTACGGTGGTGGCACTGTCAGCGGTAGAGATGTGAATCGTGTCCTCGATCGTCTTAACGATCGATTTCAGCTGGGAGGGGGAGGGAATCGTATTGTTGCCGTTTGGGTGTGTAAAGTTTCGTGAAAATCGTTAAAATCGTGAGCCGGCACACTAAAACCCCCTAAAACCCACCCCCGACCCCCCCCAAATGCCTTAAATTACCTGGGGGTCCAGCGGCACACTAAAACACGGCAACTAAAACCCCCTAAAACCCACCCCGACCCTTTAAATTAAATCTCCCCCTCCCGAACCCCCCCAAATGCCTTAAATTACCTGGGGGTCCGTAGCGGCGGTCCATAGCTTAAATTACCTCCGTAGCGGCGGTCTGTAGCTAAATCGGGGAAAGGGGGAGAGCAGGAAAACCGGCACACTAAATCGTGTAGTCTTCAGCCGGCGCCATTTTGCAAAATGGCGGCGGCCATAGACCAAAACGATTCGACGCAGGAGGTCGTTCCGGACCCCCGCTGGACTTTTGGCGTCTTGTGGGGGTCAGGAGGCCCCCCCAAGCTGGCCAAAAGTTCCTGGGGGTCCAGCGGGGGTCAAGGAGCGATTTCCTGCCGCGAATCGTTTTCCGTACGGAAAATGGCACCGGCAGGAGATCGACTGCAGGAGGTCGTTCAGCGGGGGTCAGGAACGACCTCCTGCGTCAAATCGTTTTGGTCTATGGCCGCCGCCATTTTGCGGTGGCCATAGACTGCCAGGAACCCTCGCTGAACGACCTGATGCAGTCGATCTCCTGCCGGCGCCATTTTCCGTACGGAAAACGATTCGCGGCAGGAAATCGCTCCTTGACCCCCGCTGGACCCCCAGGAACTTTTGGCCAGCTTGGGGGGGGCCTCCTGACCCCCACAAGACTTGCCAAAAGTCCAGCGGGGGTCCGGAACGACCTCCTGCGTTGAATCGTTTTGGTCTATGGCCGCCGCCATTTTGCGGTGGCCATTTTGCAAAATGGCGCCGGCTGAAGACTACACGATTTAGTGTGCCGGTTTTCCTGCTCTCCCCCTTCCCCCGATTTAGCTACGGACCGCCGCTATGGAGGTAATTTAAGCTATGGACCGCCGCTACGGACCCCCAGGTAATTTAAGGCATTTGGGGGGGGGGTTCGGGAGGGGGGGGATTTAATTTAAAGGGTTGGGGTGGGTTTTAGGGGGTTTTAGTGTGCCGTGTTTTAGTGTGCCGCTGGACCCCCAGGTAAGTTAAGGCATTTGGGGGGGGGGGTTCGGGAGGGTGGGGGATTTAATTTAAAGGGTCGGGGGTGGGTTTTAGGGTGTTTTAGTGTGCCGGTTTTCCTGCCCTCCCCCTTCCCCCGATTTACGATTTTTTGACGATAAATCGGTGGAATTGGTATTGTATTGTGGCCCTAACGATTTTTGACGATTTAAAATATATCGGACGATATTTTAAATCGTCAAAAAACGATTCACATCCCTAGTCAGCGGGGCTACCAGAAGTGGAAGCGTCTGAAGCGGACGAGCAGGGAGACAGCTGTGGGAGCAGGCTGGTCCCCAAGACGTGATCTGAAGCGAGTGCCAGTCTATCACTGGCAAGTGTTTCCTTAGCCAGGGCAGTCCGAGGATGAGCGGGTGAATGGATCTCTCGAGGATGAGGAAAGAGATCTCTTCCTTATGAAAAAGCCCGACCTGAAGCTGGAGAGGAGTCGTCCGAGTAGTGATGGACCCTGGAAGAGGAACCCCTTGGATGGATGATACCCGCAGCGGTGGTTCCTGAGGCAGGACCTCAAGTTGCAGTTGTTGCACTAGATCACTAGATCACTAGATAAAATTCCCCCCGGACCCGGAGTCGAGCAGTGCCAGGGTGTCAAACCCTCCTCCAGGAAGACAGAGTTTCGCCGGAACAGTGCATGGGGAGTTCGGAGAGGTACTGCCTAGAATCAACCCCCCACTAGACTCTAAGTTCTGGCGTTTCCCGGGCGCTCCGTGCAGCGAGCCAGAAAATGCCCTTTACCACCGCAATAGAGACATAACCCCTGCGAGCGTCGACGTCTTCGTTCTTCGGCTGAGAGAGGGCCTCGGCCCAATTGCATGGGTTCTTCAGGCGGAAGGGCAGCTGCCGCAGGAGGTGAAGCTCGGACCCGAGGTGGCGTGGTTCGACGAGCGGCCGGCCCCTGGACGGGCCTTCATTCCCAGAAGCGACGCTGGATGCGTCGGTCCACTCGTCCAGCCAGTTCTACGAGCTCTTGGAGGTCATCCGGAAGATCCCGAGCCACAAGTTCATCCTGGAGCCATGGGGAAAGACCCTCCAGGAATATCCCATGCAGGCTGTCCTCCCCCCATGCCAATTCGGTGGCAAGGGTCTGGAACTCCATCGCGTATTCCTCTAGGGGGCGATTACCTTGTCTCAGCTGGAGGAGTTCCGAGGCAGCTGTAGAGGCACGAGACGGTTCGTCAAAAATCCTCCGGAAAGCCTTGACGAACTGCACGAGGTTATTCAGTCGGGAGTCTTGGCGCTCCCAAAGGGAAGAAGCCCAAGCCAGAGGTCTCCCGTCCAGGAGAGAAATAATGTAGGTTGTCTTGACCCGGTCCGTGGAGAACTGTGCAGGCAGAAGGTCGAAGCGGATGTAGCATTGGTTGAGGAATCCCCGACACGCCTTCGGATCTCCAGAGTACCGTGGCGGGGGTGGCATCTGTACCGGGACAGGGGAACCCACGTTGACCTGAGACGAGGATGCGGAGGGACGAGCAGCGGAGGCCCCTTCCACACGATCCGCCAGGCGTTGAACGGTCGACATCAAGGTATCAAGACAGGACTGTTGTTGCTGCAACTTCTGGGCTATGCCTGGAATAGCCTTGAGGCCGGCAAGGTCCGCCGGGTCCATGGCCTTGCAATCTGTTGGATTCGTGGACCCTTGAGCCGATCGGAACCGAAAGGTGAACTGCTGCAAGGTAGCAGCAGAGGCCCCGACCGGGAGGCGGCAAGGACGGAGATGTGGCTGGACCAAAGAAGACCCTGGGACGCCCTTTGCGACCAAGGGCTAGGCAAGGAAGAAGGGAACGGATGGAGCTGACACAGTGGTGAGGAAGTCTTCGCCCTGGAAGCCGAACCTCCCCCCAGGAGGAGCCCATAGGGACCCGGCCGCTGGGACTTAGGAGCGCCCGCGGGGGCGGAGTCAGACGGGATCCAAGGTCAAGTGCCAGAGGGTCGTTGCTCACCAGTCCGGAGTCAAGTGCCAGAGAGTCGCCGCTTGCCAGTCCAGAGTCGAGTGCCTGAGAGTCGTCGCTTGCCAGTCCAAAGTCAGAAGCCAGGGGATCACCGTGAGCCAAACCGGGGTCAGAAGCCAGGGAATCGTCGTAAGCCAGTCCAGAGTCAAGAGCCAGGGAATACCGTCAGCCAATCCGGGATCAGGAATCAGGAAGACCAGGAAAACACAGGATGCTGCAACTGGAGACAGGAAACCTGGGAACCTCGTTGCAAGGCGAGGAGCAGATCTCGTTGCAGGGTTTAAATACCCTGAGGGCGTCTGACGTCATCCTGGGGCTGTGCTGCATTTCTCTGCGCTGGCCCCTTTAAGAGCCGGGGCCTGCCGCGCGCGCGCGCGTGTCTAGGGGGCGGAGCTAGCCGCAGCAGGATGCCGGCTGCTCCGACGCAGCGAAAACGTGGTAGCAGGGGAAGCTGCAGGCCCGGGCAAGGTGGACAGGCGCCGGGCCTGCGGCGGCCGAGGTCCCCGGAGGCCCAGGGAACGCGGGCCCGACCCGGAAACGCGACGAGGTAGGTGGCGATTCCGGGGGCGGCCTGGAATCGCAACACTTGGGAAAGCCACTGCTTATTCCTGGTTATCAGCAAGAAGGATTGGATCTATTCTTTGGGATCCTGCTGGGAACATGAGACTTGGGAATTGGCCACTGTTGGATACAGGATGCTGGGCTTGATGAGCCATAAGTCTGACCCAGTATGACATTTCTTTTTGTTTCTTATGAATTCTAGAGGGCATACAGCATGATATAAAACATGCAAATGCAGGTATTTCTGCTTCCCTAACCTCCTTTCTCCCTGGAAATGCCTCTTTTTCCCCATGGATAAATCTAGATGTCTAATGAAACTCAGTGGTGAAATTTGCTGCAGTGGAGGGGTGAGTAAGTCATTTTTAGTCATAGGATTTACCCATATAAATGTCCCTCCATGTTGTCAAAATAAATACCATGGTACCATAATCTATTAATAAAGCCGTCATTTCCATATTCCTCAAAAGGAATAAATATTGTCTGAAAGATTCATCGTCACTGTTGAATGCTGAGGTGAAAATATTAGCCAAGTGTCGTGCCTCCAGGAAAGAAGGTGCTTTGCCTGATCTCATACATCCAGATCAAATAGGTTTCACTTCACAATGGCATTCAACAGCAAATCCGTGCAGTCTGTTTAATGTTATGTATGGGTGACTTCCAAGGCACTGATCTGTTTAGACATGGAAAAAAAAACCCTTAGAATCGGTTAATTGGAAGTTTCTCTTTCAGACCTTTCAAAAATGTGACTTTCCTGATTTATTTCTTAATTTATTGAAGTCCAACTATTTTCAGCTAGTAGCTATGGTATTCACTCCAGCAGATTCCTCCTGCAGTGGGGTATCCTGGTTATTGAACACTATGTCCTGAGTATTGAACACTTAGCAGCCTCTACCAGGTCTACCTGTACCATTAAGGCTATCTCAATTGGCAGTATTACTCAGAAATCTAATATAGATCTGCAACCCTAATAGCTCTCTGCCCCATCTACTTCAGGAATTAGTTTGATAAAGGGAGATGTTTTACTGTAATCCTCCCAGCATGGTTGGACTATTGTGGGAGACATAGAAGCATTTTAAATAAATAAATCTGAAGTGCTTCCCATAGGTCACTAATATGATACTGAAATTTACTCTCAGTGTAACTTTCATGTCAACCTCCACAATTTCCAATAGTTTGATATAAATGTGTTCAAGAGTGTAGAAGTATTTATTATATGAGCTCAGTTAGCCATAGGTGGTGGGCAAACTTGTATCATACCTGGAGCAATGATAGGTTTTCCCACTGTCTCTCTCTGGATTTCTCAATACATTAAAATTGAATAGTTTCATTCTTGTGTTGCACTCACCGCCCGCGGAACCCCCACGCCGGCTCTTTCCACTCGGCTACGCGTCCGGGCCCTGCCTGGGACGTTGGCTACCATGGCCTGCCTCTCTGATTCTTCTCCGCTCACACCCGCCGACGCTGGGGCCTCCTCGGCCTCGCCAGCGCATGAGACGCCGCCAGCTTCCGGCCCTGCCTGGGGTTTCCCCTAGGCGTGTGCGGCACCGGCAGCTATTGAAAAGGGCCTGGAGGATGACATCATCAGCACAAGACTATATAAGGCACCCTCGGACCGTACCCAGATGTCTTGGCAATGAGTCTCCTGCGTTGCTTCTCGCGGGATCCTGCACTTCTCCTAGAAGGACTTCTGTTCCAGTACCTGATTCCTGTTCCGGTTCCTGACTCCCGCTCCAGGACCAAGCCTTGCGCCCTTCTCCCTGGAGTCTCTTCAGACGGATCTCCTAGCTCTGAACCTTGGACTGGACCTCACTCTGCTTGTCTGCCGCCTGCCTCGGAACCTTGAACTGGACCTCACTTTGCTCGTCTACCCTTCGGCGGGATCGTAGCTCTTGGCCATTCCTGACCAGCCTGCCTTTTGACTCTAGGCAGGTGCCCGCCTCCTTCTCCTGCTGCTGGCACCTGAACTCTGCCTGTCTTGCCTGCCAGCCATCTGGCTCCAACCTCGTTCTGCTCCAGCTCTGGACCCGGCACCAATACCACACCTCAGGGGTCCACCTAAGTCCAGCCGGTCCCGGCACCCAAGGGCTCAACCCGCGGGGAATGTGGACTGGTATTGGCGAAGCTCCAGCTGGCCCCTGTCTTCCTCCGGCCTCGCCTCCTGACGTTGGAGACCTGTGGGGGTTTACCCTCTCAGGTAGCGTCAACCCCAACTCAGGCTAGGGGTCCACTGACCACACCGTGTTTATAATGTTCCCTGTTTTTCATATGTATATCTTACATGCATCCAGAGGTGAGGAATAGCTTGGCAGTCCTAGTCTTGTCTAAATATATGTATTCATCCTGAATAATATATTTTAAGCAAAGGATTGATGCCTCCTTCAAGGAACCACTATGTAGCTATAAAGAAGTTTGTGGTACATCCCCATAAACTGTCTTCCTTAGCTTCCATACCATACAAAACAGTCATTCTGGTTACTAAAAGGTAAGCCATGATAGGTTTCTGTTATGGTTAATGGTGTTTGGGTGGATCCTTGGACACTGTGGCAGCTGACCACGCCCACGGGGGGCAGTCCCATGAGGGACCACAGTGTCAGGCTAAACTCTGGACACACAAACACAGACTGAATCTTTTATTAAACAGTTTATGGAACCACCAGAAGTGGCAGTAGTGAGTAGTGGTTGTAGAGCCCGGCTGGGCGCATCTCTCACAGAACGCTGGAACAGGGGATCCTCTGTAGAGCAGTGCTGTAGTGGAAAGAGACTGAGAGTTATGAGCACACAATAAGATTAGCATTCAGAGTCCCAAGAAGAAATAGGAGAGCTCCGAGACAGGGAGAGCAGGCCCTCAAGGAGCGAGTACCTGATCCCTTAGAGCAGAGAGACTCTGGTGTTGTACTCACTAGCAGTAGCAGAGATTCAACTAGACGAGAAGTCTGGCACCAGAGCAAAGAGCAGGCCCTTGAGGAGTGAGTACCTGATTCCAGCGAAGCAGTACTGTAGAGAGAGATGTTTTCTGTACTCACTGATGGTGACTGTAAGTTAGTTCTTCCAAGTAGAAGGGTAGAAGTAGCATGGGCCCTTGAGGTGCGAGTACCGGTTTCCTGATAGCACATGAAAGAAGCAGAGAGACCCCCAAGGAGCGGGTACCCCTTTAGCGACCCCGAAGGGTAGTAAGAGTTCCAGGTAGAGCTGGAGTGGCAGAGTAGCTTAGGAATGGAGAGTGAATCCCATCCATATGAATCCTGTTGCTAACTCAACGAGCTAGCAAATACTGTAGGCAGATAAACCCTGGAGTCGTGACGTCAGAACAGGGGGACACCCCTGAGGTTCATGCCAACGTAGAGTTAAAGATGAGGGCGGCGCGCGCACGCACGACCTAGAGGTACCTTGAAGGAGAATGGTGAGAGGCAGCACCAAAGCCGGTCTGGGGATGCCGGAGAGAACGACAAGCAGACGCCGCCGCGGCCATCAATCTAAGGTGAGCGGAAGGAGCTGCAAGTAGAGAGAGGTAGGCGGGGCGAAGCCGTTGAAGACCGACGGACGCAACAGTTTCATATTGTGGGCATGGGAATGGGCTCAAAGTATTCTGGTTGTTTAGTGTTCTTTTCTTTCATCCCTTTCTCCTTTCTTCTCTAATCCTGATCTTCCAAAGAATGTATATAATGCAGTACATTTTCCTTAGGCTGACTAGGGGTTCACTTTGTAAAACAGCAAGGGGTTCATTTTCAGCCACTATGTGGCTTGGCTAGTTAGCCGGATAACTTTATCTAGCTAACTAGCAAGTTATATTCAGTCTCGGTCTTTCTAGGGCTATCCCTCACAGTGTGTGCACAAAAATGTCTTTCTTACACACACACATGTACACAGTATATATGTGTGTACACTGCTTGAGAAATTTACATATAAAAACTGGCCATTATGAAATTCCTTATCAGACCCAAACTCTTATCTCTGTATTACACTGTCTGAATTTGTACAAAAATACTTTTAAAAACAAGAAGTAGAAACCGGTTGCAATCCTTCTTCCTTTATTTCTTATCAGATGCATGTACTCTGATAAAAAAAAAGGTTACTATCAAAATCAGGAACCTGTTCTGAGCTAGTGTCATAGTTTTAATTCTTATATATGCTGTACAGATCATAATAATAAGCAAATAACAAATCAGCTGGCAGTATTTAATAGTCTGTTTTAATATTCATTAACTTTCTGTAACTAATACCTCTATGTGAATCGTGTGATCGATCGTCTTAACGATCGATTTTGGCTGGGGGGGGAGGGAATCGGATCGTCGCAGTTTTGTTTTTTTTAAAATCGTGTAAATCATAAATCGGGGGAGGGCGGGAAAACCGACACACTAAAACAACCCTAAAACCCACCCCGACCCTTTAAAATAAATCCCCCACCCTCCCGAACCCCCCCCAAAATGTCTTAAATTACCTGGGGTCCAGTGGGGGGGTCCCAGTGTGATCTTCCACTCTCGGGCCACGGGTGCGTTAATAGAAATGGCGCCGGCGCTACCTTTGCCCTGACAGGGCAAAGGTAGCGCCGGCGCCATTTTGGTTCCTGTCCCCCGACGTCACGAGCGCAGGAGATCGCTCCCGGACCCCCGCTTGACCCCCAGGGACTTTTGGCCAGCTTGGGGGGGCCTCCTGACCCCCACAAGACTTGCCAAAAGTCCAGCGGGGGTCTGGGAGCAACCTCCTGCACTCGAATCATATTGCCGTATTGCAAAATGGCGCCAGCCATACGGCCGGCGCCATTTTGTAATACGGCAATATGGCCATACGGCGCCATTTTGTATTGCAAAATGGCTCCGGCAAAGGTAGCGCTGGCGCCATTTCTATTAACGCACCCATGGCCCGAGAGTGGAAGATCGCACCGGGACCCCCCCACTGGACCCCAGGTAATTTAAGACATTTTGGGGGGGGGTTCGAGAGGGTGGGGGATTTATTTTAAAGGGTCGGGATGGGTTTTAGGGTTGTTTTAGTGTGCCGGTTTTCCCGCCCTCCCCCTTCCCCCGATTTACGATTTTTGACAAATCGGGGGAATTCCTATTGTATATCGCCTCTAATGATTTTTGACGATTTAAACTATATCGGACGATATTTTAAATCGTCAAAAAACGATTCACATCCCTACTCTACATAAGCTTACGTGTTGCCTCTGTGATCTAACGGTCAGCTTTAAGTATTGCTATATATATATATGCTAATACCCTGGATACCAAAGATTATATATTTATTTATTCTAGCATGGTCTAGCTATACATCATCTTTGTTTCACTTGCCTTATGTGAGTAAATTAAGAAGTTTCTTTCTATTTCTAATTGCACATCCAGGGCCTTGTCAGCCACAATGCATTAATACAGGCAGGATTCTAACCAGAGAATCTTTTGATACGGTCCCGCATAGGAGGCTTGTGTATAAAATGAGAAGTTTTGGAGTGAGCTCCAAGGTGGTGGCCTGGATTTCAAACTGGTTGACGGACAGAAGACAGTGTGTGATGGTAGACGGAACCTACTCTGAAGAGAGAACAGGTGTTAAGCGGAGTGCCGCACGGATCGGTGACTTGATTGCCTGACCTGATCTGATTCTAGCCATAACTTTACTCAAAAAATGGCCGGGTTATAAAGCAAAGGGCATCCAATCCCAGCTCTCCTAATTGGGAAGAGGGCAAAGGAGATGGAAGCTTCAAAAGTGTCAAATATCTAGAAATGGAACTAAGGCACAAATTGGCGGACTAGATGGCCCTGCCACATTACTGTGTTGCTATGAGAGTCTCAGACATCCAAATGGAAGAATGTTATGCGCACTGACTGTCAATAGAAAATGTTATGTGCATAAATTAACATTGGGTCAGAAAACCTGACCTGCATCAAGCCCAGGGGTTCATTTTCTAAGCATATCATCGCGAAAAGGGGCTAGATCGGGGCGGAGTCGGCCCCGGGAGAGGGGGAGTTGGGGCGGCGTCGGGGCGGACGCTGCGGAAACTTCGCTGACGGCGATAAGGTAAGACCCCTTATCGCTGTCAGTAGCCCGCCCAATAGCGCCACCTTTCACGGTGGCGCTATTGGGTGCGAAAGCCGGCAGCGATAACACCGCGGTGGTGCGATCGCTGCCGGCTTTCGCAGGCCCGCCCCCCTGTTACCGCCGGATTCTCTAAGGTCTGTGACCTTAGAGAATCCAGGCCCTAGGTAACAAGATGATAAAAGGAATAATACAATTCAACAAGAAAACAGCATATGTGGAAACAAAATATTTTACTTAATATGAACGGAAATCTCATAAATTGTTCTTTGTAAAAGCATTAGCTATACAAGCTTTGAACAGTCTATTTCATTAAGACTGTTATGCTCGATTTTTTAATCATTGATTTCCATTCATTATATAATGTAGTATGGGACACTTAACTTTACCTTCAGCTTATTTCTTGCCTTCTTTAGTGTTAACCCGTAAAAAATGTTTCTAGAGTCGTCGCTCTCCCCTGGAACTTTGCCCAAGATCCACCGCTCTTTTATTCGGGAGCCGCCGCTCTGCTTGCTTTAGCTTTGAAACAGACTTGATACTATAAGAGCCGCCGCTCAGCTTTGCCCAACACGGCTCGTGTTTCTTGTGAATACTTCCTCAGGGGCCTGTGACAATATGTGTTTTTGGTCCTTGCAACATGGCATGATTCTGTGTCCTCTTCTCAGGTACAGCGTTTCCGTCAAGTAAAATATTTTGTTTCCACATATGATGTTTTCTTGTTGAATTGTAAAAGGAATAATACAGCAACAAATCAAAAACAGGTAATAATTCAGAAAAACTGCTAAACAACACTGTATAAAAATGCTGACCAGTATACACCAATACTTATACTGAGTTACCAAGGATCGAGAAAGGATTGTGAATGGATTGGAACGCCTCCAGTCTAAGCTGCTCTGCCACTTCCTTGCTGCTGCTGGAAGATCTCTCTGCCCTTTGAGTTCTTTCATCTCTAACCTGTGTACCCGCTCCTCGGGGGGCCTTATGCTTTCTTTCAGGTACCTATCTGGGATACCAGGTACTCGCTCCTCGAGGACCTGCTCTCCCTACCTTGGTGCCTACAGTTCAACTACTTCTGCCTGCCAGGATTGTCATCAATACAGCTATCTACTTCAGTGAGTAACTAACATTGTCAGTCTGTCTAATCTTCAGCTTCAGCTCTGGGAGTCTGCATCCAGGACTTCCTCTACTACTCTGCGCTGCCTAACATCTACACGAATGTGGGACTGGTCTCCTCTCCTGAGGACCCCTGGACTAATTCTACTAAGTTACCAAGCTGTATAATAAATACAACTTCTCTGTGTCTGCGTGTATAGAGTCTAGCCTAGTAGTGCAGTTCCTCACGGGCCTCCTCCCCGTGGGAGTGGCCATCACCGCAGTATCCAAGAATCTACTCCAACACCTCAAAACCATAACACTCCATATGTTATCATTTGCATATTCTCTGAAACACTTATTCAGCCAAGCTCCACAGGATTTAAAGGAAAAAAATCCAGCATTCACTCACAGAAAAACACTTAATACAGTCAAATAACCAAACACAAATGAGTATATAAGGAATTGCAAGCATGCAAGGCCATCAAGTGCCTAAATGAAGAAAAACCTACCACCACCCCCCCTCACCCCCATCCCAACTGCTTTCATCTACACAATCATTATTCTTCATTCGTCACTCAGAAGGGAGACAGGAAGTTCCACTCTATGCCCTTGTTCAGTACTAAATTTCTCATGGGGATCAGAGCAGTTTGAAAGACATAAAAAAAAACAAAACCCCAAAAACAAAATCGATATTTTATGGATTGAATCCATAAAGTATTAATCTAGAACAGCGGTTCTCAACCGGTGCGTCGCGACACACTAGTGTGTCGCGTGGCTCCCGGTCCCTCCCGCTGCTCGTTCTTCCCTGCTGCCGTTGCCGCCGGGCTATCAGCACGTTCAAGCCCAGCGGGAACGGCAGCGGTGCAAAAAAAAAAAAAGCTGTGGCATCCGCGGCTGCCCTTTTCTTCTTCCCGCGCCTGCATTTCCCCCCCCCCCCCCCCCGGAACCGGAACAGGAAGTGGTGCGCGGGAAGAAGAAAGGCCGTGCCGCAAGAGAACCCACGCCTCGCGCGCCATCACGGCACACATGGGGAAGCGCTGCTGCGGCCGTATGGCCAACCGGTCTTCCTGTTCGGGGGGTGGGGGAGCGGAAGCATCGCGCACAGCTTCCGCTTTCTCCCCCAAAGCAGGAAGATCAGCTGCCTCTCCTGCTGCCACCGGCCTCCTGCTATCTTCGGGCATCGGGCCGTATGGTCCGCCGATCTTCCTGCTTGGGGGGGGAGGGAGGAAGTGGACGTTGTGCGCTGCGCTTCCGCTACCCCCCCCCCCCCCCCCCGACAGGAAGTTCGGACGCCCGAAGATAGCAGGAGTCCGGTGGCAGCAGGAGAGGCAGCTGATCTTCCTGCTCTGGGGGAGAAAGCGGAAGGGAAAGGAGAGAGCAGCATGAGCCTCCCGCGATCGATGGGATTCTTCCTTCTTGGCCTGCGGGGGCTGGAGGAGCAGCTACCGTTTGTGCTGGGGGGGGGGGGAGAGGAAGTGAGTGACAGAAAGAGAGAGAAGCAGCCAGCCAGCCTGTGTGTAAGTGAGAGAATGTGTGTGATTGAGAGCCTGTGTGTAAGTGAGAGAATGTATTTGATCGAGAGTATGTGTGTGATTGAGAGAAACTGGTCAGAGAGCTGATGTATGTGTATATGTGAGAGACAATGAAAGTGACTGCTCAAGGAGATGACTGATGTGTATGTGAGAGTGTGAGACAGTCAGGGATGTGTGTGTGTGAGAGAGAGAGAGAGAGAGAAAAAGCATGGAAGTGAGAAATCTGGGTATGTGAGAAAGCATGGGAGTAAGAAGCCTGGTGTTGTGGGGGTGTATGTGAAAGAAAGCATGGGAGTGAGAAGCCTGATTATGTGAGAGAGAGCATGGGAGTGGGAAGCCTGTGTGTGTGCATGTATATGAGAGAGACTGGTTGGTAAGGTGACGGTGTGACTGGTGTGTATGTGAATGTGAGAGAGAGAATGTGATTCAGGGAATGAGAAGCCTGTGCACGTGGAGAGCGAGCATGGAAATGAGAGAGAGACTGGGTGTGTGTGTGTGTAACAGAGAAAGTGATTATGGGAATGAGAAGCCTGTGCATGTGAAGAGAGTGAGCATGGGAGTGAGAACCTGGGTGTGTGTGAGACACAGCATGGGAGGGAGAAGCCTGTGTATGTAAGACAGAACATGGAAGTGGGAAGCCTGTGTGTGTGTGTATGCATGAGAGATCAGGTGACTGGTGTGTGTGTGTGAGAGAGAGAGAAAGTGATTATGGGAATGAGAAGCCTGTGCAGGTGAAGAGTGGGCATGGGAGTGAGAAACCTGTGTGTGTGTGAGACACAGCATGGGAGTGAGAAGCCTGTATATCTGAAAGAGAACATGAGAGTGGGAAGCCTATGTGTGTGTGTATATGCATGCGAGAGATCAGGTGACTGGTGTGTGTTTGCGTGTATGTGAGAGAGAGAAAGAAAGTGATTATGGGAATAAGAAGCCTGTACATGTGAAGAGTGAGCATGGGAGTGAGAAAACTGGGAGTGTGTGAGATACAGCATGGGAGTGAGAAGCCTGTATATCTGAAAGAGAACATGGGAGTGGGAAGCCTGTGTGTGTATGCATGAGAGAGATCAGGTGACTGGTGTGTGTGTATGTGGGAGAGAAAGAAAGTGATTATGGGAATGAGAAGCCTGTGCATGTGGAGAGAACAAGCATGGGAGTGAGAGACTGGTGAGTGTATGTGAGAAAGAGAAAGTGATTATGAGAGTGAGAAGCCCATATATGTAAGTGGAACACGGGAGTGGGAAGCCTGTGTGTGTGTGTATGGCATGAGAGAAACTGTTCAGGAAGGTGACTGGTGTGTTTGTCAAAGACTGGGAGATGATTGGTGTGTGAGAGACAGAAACTGGTCATGGGGGCATGACTGGTATGGTGTGTGTGTGTGTGAGAGACATGGGCCCTAAGGAAGAGGACCATGAGTATAGAACTTAGCCACTACTGATGCTTCTGGTGTGTGCTACAGCCTGCATGGAAGAGGAGTAGGAAAGCTGCTGGAGGGGGTAAGTAAAGGTGGCTTTTTAAGTTTATTTTTCTTGATTGACTGCTATTTTAATTATTTAATATTATGTGATGTGTCTGCTTTTTTTGAAATATTTTATTGGTGTTTGGAGAATTTTTAATAGTTTTTATGAGTTTTTAATTGTTGGATGTTATTCTGTTCATAGTTGTTGTGAAACATTTATTCTGCTTATTAGTATAGTTTTACAATTATTTCTGTGTGGGGATCTATAGCTGCTTGCTAGTTCTGTTTTCCTAATAAGAGGTGTATTGGTTTTTAGGGCCTGATTTAATATTTGTAGTGTTGCCTTTTCATAGGTTGCTCCTGTTTGAGTGAGTTCCATAATACAGGTGTAACTGTGTGTGGATTAGTTTATGTGCATTACTACAGATCCTGGGAGTATGTTAGGTCGGTTCTGTGTCTGTTACAGAGATATTTTACTAGCATGTAAGTGTTTTATCAGTCTTATTTGTTGCATTTTCTCAAGAGGACATGCATTGGTGGTAAACTGCTGTCTTTTCATAAGTAGGGCTATTGAGCCTGAAAGTAGAAGGAGTTTGAGTTGCTGTTACTGAGATGACACCAGAACCAGAATATCTTTTTTGTAGAGTGAGTTGAATGGGGAATGTCATAATTCTGCTTTACATCCATTATTGTGGATCAGGGGGGTTCCCGTGGATGCAAACTGTACATTTACATCTAGCCCTGTGACGATCATGGGTCAGTGTGTCACGCATGTGAGAACCATCTGTCAGGTGTGTCCCGACAGAAAAAAGGTTGAGAACCACTGATCTAGAAAATAGTCTCAACATCACGGGCAACTCACATTACACCCATTAATAATATGTTCAGACCCTACCTTTCTCACCCAGAAATGTAGAAGACCCTAGTAAGGTTCGCCTGTCCGCCCTGGCGGTCCTCTCTCAAGATAGGACCGTGGTTCCCCGACGAGATCGTCTAAAGACGTTACGCTGGGCTCATGTACTACCAAGGGATGCGCCCAGGGAGGGATTCCCTAACCAAGAGTACCTACTACTATGGCATACATATGACTGAGACTATGATGTTTGGAACTTTAATTTTTTGTATTGAATGTGCACTAAATATACAGAAAGTGTACTCACTGTGATTCTTAAGTTACCAGTAAAAAGGTTTTATTTTTGAACACCATTTGCAGTGATGGTATGTGTTCATTTTACTGGACTGTTGCATTGGACCTCCAGGGAACCCTTGCCTTGAGGGCCATGAAAGATTTGTCTTTTCACTCCTGTCAGGAAGAACCCAGGAGCAATGGTGTAGTAATGACCAATGACCTCCAATTGACCAAAAGAAGTTGGAACTGACAATAAACATTTGATGAAGTAAATAAAGTCTACTAAATATTAAATATACTCTGCTCTTCCCAGTGAATTTACGGTTGGACTACAACAAGGAGATTGTTTTTCAGCCCTCTGCAGGAGGCAATTAATTGGGCAAAACATAAAGGTGCCAGAAATCAAAATAACTGGCTCACCCAGCTTACTCATATCTGAAAAATGCTCTTTCATGAAAGGATAGTCATCAATTTATCTCTAGAATATGCTCATTGTTGCCCAGAGTAGACATGAAAGTATGCAGTGCATAAGGCAACAAGTGGAACATGATGTGGGAGCATTGAGGGATGAAGAGTGAAATGATTGCCCTAAAGGAATAAAAGAAATGAGAAAAACAACAGACTTAGCACAATTCAAACTATTAGATGGGATGCATTATAGCCCAAGTGAACCATTTAGATGAAAATATTTGATTCCTTTCTTTGCCACAGATGTAAAGGGCAAGAAGGCATATTGTTCCACACCCCATGGACCTGCATAAACTGAGGAAATACCAGACTGAGATAATACAGTTGTTGTCAACAGTCGCAGGAAGGATCATTACACCTGAAGTTAAAGTATGTATATTAGGGATACCACCAGTGTCACTCAGTGATCAATATAAACAAAGAATGATTTATATCTCACTGTTCCTAGCCAGAATGAGAAGTATTCTGAAATGAAAGGGCTCTCGACATACTTCTTGTGAGGAATGATAGTTTTCCCTATTGATAAATCTATATATCAAGCTATGGACTATGAAAGAAAGTTCTATCCATACGGTGAGGAAGGGTTGAATTATTTTTAAATAGACTACACATAAAACATGGATTGCTAAGAGAACTTCCTTTAGAATAATGCTAACCAACAGCGCAAAGATGAAACATGAATATTATTGTCTTCTATAAATATGATTATTAACAAATGTGCTGAGCAATGAAGGTCAATAAGCAAAAAAATACTAACAATAATATATTTCTTCACTAACTTTCAGAAGCTAATTAATTCTTCCTTTATCATCGGATCAAAATAAAATAAGCAGGTCAGAGGCAGGCACTTCGGAATGCCCTACAGAGTGCAGGTTCTTCCACCACGCGTATAAAATTAGAATCAAATTGTCATTCAGCTTAGTTTACCCTTAGACTATGGAACTTGGTTCCTGTAGACATTCCGATCCAAATGACGGTATCTGATGTCACAAAGAAATTAAAAATATGGTTATTCAAGCAGGCATTTCCAGGATGAGATGGCACATTTACCGGCTCATTCATCAAGCTGCGATGTGGCCTTATTGCGTGCACTAGGGCCTTATCACCTGCGATAATGACCTACCACACGTGATACCAGACGCACTGCGGTGGTACTTATTCATATTAAGGGAAGAGGAGGAGTGTGGGTGGGGTTTTGGCGGAATTATGGCCCCGCAGCACTGCGAGCGATAATGCTTCTCACATCACCGCCGGCAGCACTGCAGGAAATAGCTACAGCTTTTCCCGTGGCGCTATGGGGGCGATCGTGTGCAGTGCCACCGCGATGTGGCCGGCTGCACACTGTCGCCCCCCACCCCCACTCCTTTTTTGTTCGCGGGCCATTATTCTGCTATACATATAGCAGAATGATGAATCTAGGCCTTAGTTAGGTCAGAGGCATAATTTTCATTTCAGTTCATTTATTCATTTTGTAGTTGCCTCCATTTGTTTGGCTTGTTTCAAACAAAAAACTTGTTTATTCATTCCATTTGTTTTTAGTTTTCCATTAAAATCAGTGGGGAAAGCTATGCAGCCTGTTTTGGGTTCCAAAATTAGGATTTTCTAATCAGTTCTACTAAAACCTATGGATAGACATGATCAGAAGAGGGAAGAGAATGCCACGGCCTCTAGACTTGTGACAAAGTTGCATCAAAAGTGGCATTAATAGCCCAAGGCACTGTAATGGAGCAAAAGGGTACCAGCAGTGGCAGCAGTTTTCCAAGGCACTGTGAGAGAAATAAAACAGCAGCAAGAGTGGAAAAACACCCCAAGGCTTCAAAAGAGGGGACCAACAACAGTGGCCGGTACCCCTGAAGGCCACACGAGAGGGGCAAAGTGGCACCAAGAGTGGTATTAACAACATAAGGCATCATGAAGGGGGAATGAAGCAGTAAAGGTGGCAGCAAAAAAAAAAAACCCCAAGGAAATGAGAGAGAGATAAAGCAGGACAAAGAGTCACCTGAACACCCTAAAGCACCATGAGAGTGGTAAAACAGTCACCCACAGAGGTAAGAATTCTCCAGGGTGTACAGTCTGCGGTGTGACAGCAAGGCAGAGAAGCAGCAAGAGCCTCAAAATGTAAATTCTGGAGTACAGCAAGAGCAGGGTAGTGAACTGCTTTCTGCCTGCTCCAGTGAAGAGGCAGAAAGCAGTCCCTCTGTCTCTTTCTCACAGTGAAAGCCCTGTGAATGCAAAAGTGAAGGTAAGAAAAATACATTTGCCAATGCCAAAATCCTCCTCCTTTTTTAAAGCTTTTCTTTGATTCTAAGAAAGCTTCTGAAAAGCCAAAAATTGTTGCTGGGCAGACTAGATGGGCCTTTTGGTCTTTGTCTGTTGTCATTCATTATGTTACTATGTTACCATGACAAGCTTTCCATGCAAATTGCAACAGAGAAAATGGAGTTTCTTTGCATATGCTCAGACCTTTTTCAGTGGGAGAACGTCAGCATCACTTGATCCAGATGGCAGTTATAGGCTAGTTAACAAATATTCTTCAAACTGATTGGTCCTCCATCCCTCCTCAGCTCTTGCCCAGCTGCTACCTCACACAAGCAATGATTGGTTGTTATAGTTATCAGTTTCACTGTAGCCCTTTTCAATGGGAAGCATACTTTTCACTTAAATATGTGGGCATTTGTTTCAGGGCTCTACAAATGAAACAAAAAAGGTCTCATTCATTATATTTTACCTATTCATTTCAAACAAATGCAAATCCCTATGCTGCTGTTTAGTAAGGTTTTTAAGTTTATGCAGTTTATTTTATTATTGCTTATGTATTTTGTATAATTTTTGCACATTTATATTGTAATCTACTTTGGAATACTTATTTAATGTAGAATGTCAAGTTTGACATGAAACCAAACTAAACTAAACTAAAAAATTATGTTGCCTGAACATACAAGTGAATCATAGATTTCATTACAATGCTGGCGTGAATGCAAAGGAGGAAGGGGAAAGGGATGTTGATGTGTTAGCAGAGGGCTAAGAAAATGACAAAGAAAAACAAAATTATGTCTGCTAGTGAGTTTAAAAAATCCAAGTCTCTGTTAAGTACTGGGGAAGACAATTTTCAAAGCTATTTACATGGATAAAAAGTGATATACCCTCATAAATGTTCTGAAAATTACCTTTTCTCAATATGGCTAAAAGTTCACTTGATGTTTCACAACAGAATGAGTATTTTAGCCTCATTTAGGGGCAGCGTTCCCGGGCAACAGGGGTAGGGTTTTCAAGAGGATTGTCATGCCAGCAAATATCTGGAAGGCTATAGACCTGCCCAGCTGGTGAATTTGAGGGGTCAAAAGTCCCCAGAAAGCCAGATGGCTAGGGAAAAAGCACAACTCTGCTGAGCGCTGGGGTACTCTTGCTTGAAAATAAGGCAGGATGCCCAGGTAACTGTGTATTAGGCTTAGAGTGATAAAGGTTGGACAGGTCTGGCACAGAAGGGGAGCAGCTGAGACCATCTTGCTAGCTTCACAGTAGCTGGTCAGACTCTGCTGATAATCTCTTATTGAGTTTCAGGTACCCAGTAGTGAGAAATGTTGATTTACATCCAGTGTGCTGTGTGGTGTGTTTTTGAGTTGGCTGGCTAAGGTGAGGGATGTGGCAGGGTTTATCACGGCTGCCTATGTTAGTCATTGTTGATCAGGTATTCAGGTATTGGTGCCAACTTTAATGCATGATTGTTTGTATATATGTACAAGTTCATAGCATATGCAGAAGGACATAACATTTGTGTGTAATTTATGTCACATTTTATTTCACTTTTTGAAACAAGAAATGTGCACCCTGCTGTCTGAAGAACTTTAATATGCAAATGTTGTAATAATAATCACAAAGGGATGCAACTTTCTATCTTTTTGATTACATTGCTACAAAGCTATGGTGACCAATCATGTTTGACTTTTTTCTTATGTTATCACCCTTTTTTCAGAAATACTTCAATCATTTGTCAACTATAGGAATTTTGTAATCACAAAACAGTTTTATATTCAGACCTATCTTGTGCAACATACAGAAGAATGACACAGCAAGTGCTATGTAACCCACTCTCCCTTTGAAATATAATGTGCTATACAACCTATACACTGCCCTGGACATATTTTTTTAATATAATAAAAGCCATCATCTTTTTATTACATCTTGGGTTTGAAGAGTCATGAAAGCAGATGTAACTCATGATGACCTGACTTCAATGGGAGAATGAACCAGGTGGCTAATTGTCTGTAAAACAAATACACTGATAATTAGCAGGAGAGCTCACTGCCACGCAGCCCAGCCACCAACCTTTATTTAAGTTAAGCAAATGGGTGAGCAAATAATGCAGCTGCATCTTACTTTGACAATTTAATAAGGGAGCTATGCTTAATCTAGTCAATTGCAGTAGCCAAAGCATGCCCTCAGGACTTGATATCAATGATTCTAAAACTGTGAACTCAACATTTGGAAAATTAACAAATTGGACATGAAAATGATCTTAGATGCAGCTCTTGTAGAAACCAGATTTGGGGGTACTACGCAAAATTTAAGGAAAACATTTTGCCATCAGCAATAAGATATCAGATTTTTTTCTCAATAGTGCTTATTATATGATGCTAAAGATTACTTAGGGAAGGTGTAAAAGCAGGTTTTTACAGCTAATATACTGGGTCATTTATCATTTCACGTTAGGGCCTTATCGCGTGCGATAATGCCTTAATGCGTGCAATAGATAACACAACGCAAAATGCGTATGCAAATTAAGCATTTAGTATTCAAGTGGGAGGAGTTTGGGTAGAGTAAATGGAAATGAGGGTCTGCTAGCGTGGAGTGCAATAGAGTAACGTACATTATTGTGGGATTAAACACTGGAAATAACTACACTTTTTTTTTTTTTTTTTGCGGTACAATCTTTCAAGCTTCCACGGCCTATATTGAGGAACACGGGGTATTATTGCAGCAATTATCGCACGTGATAAAAAAAGGAATTATAACAGAAACATAATGTTTCTGGCAAGCTTAATTGTTGGGGGTACCGGATGCTTTGGGAGGCTCGCCGCAGACAACAACAAGCGGAACAACAGCAGCAACCTCAAAAACAGGCAAGGGCAGTTCCAAGCCCTCCTAGGCAAGTCCCTGCACCAGAGGCCGAGCCATAGTTCCCACAGGGTCAGGGAGCAAGACAGCACCTGTCACACAGGAGGCCACAGAGCAGGAGATACAGGGAGCGTATCCTTTCTCCATGAACATCCATGCTGGGCATGCCAGAGGACTCTGTGGTTAGCTCTCGGGCTATCCTGGAATTATATGAAGAAATCCGAGGGGATTTAGATCCGGTCACTGAAAGGTCCCATGCTGTGCCTGATCTCACCAAACTGCTGGCCACCCTGCATTTCATGGCAAGCGGCTCCTTTGAAACAACAGCAGGGGCCATGGGGGAGATGTCCCAAACCACTTTTTCCCACTGTCTGGCCAGGTCATAACAGCTGTCTCTGACCGCATGAATCACTACATAGCATTTCCTCGGGACAGGCAGGACTTGATGGACATGGACAGAGGCATATATATCTTCGCAAACTTTCCCAGTGTTCTGGGAGCTATCGACTGCACTCACATGGCCAACATTCCACCCCGTGACAGGGAGGAGATATACCACAACAGAAAGCTCTTCCACTCCATCAACGTGCAAGTGGTCTGTGATACTCAAATGCGCATCCTTGATGTGGTGGCCAGATACCCGGGAGCCGCACCCAATTCCTTTATACTTATGCAATCGCGTCTGTGTGAAAAGTTTGAGAACATCCTGTATGGTGAAGTTTGGCTCATAGGTAAGAGAGACTCTTCCTTCTATATTCCATCTCTGGCTATGTGATTGGGGCAAATGGCATGGTCATGGGGGATGGCTGGCGGGGAGGAAAAGCATAGCTGCCATGACAAGTGGCTTGTAATGTCAGCAGCCCATTACCCAGGGCTTGGCTTTTTCTCCCCATGCTGCAGAAGCCTGATAATCTTGTGACAGCAAACAATGCACCGGCCCTAAAGCTTAGTGTGTGAGTAGGCACTATACACTTTCTACGTGTTTCTATGTGCTACCCGCTGTGTCATTGAACACACCTTCAGAGTTCTCAAAAGTCGTTTTCGCTGTTTGGACAAGACGAGTGGAGCTTTACTGTATGCCCCACCCAAAGTTGGAGATATAGTGCTGCTCTGCTGTGTCTTCCATAATATCGCTCTACGCCATGGACTGTGAATGGATATAGTTCCTGATCTCCCCCGGATCGCTCATGTGTCCCTGCATGAGCAAAGGACACCACGCTGAGTGGCCACAGCTTTGCCAAAATCTTATACAGTGCTACTTTGCCCGATAGGCCTCACCTACCACAACTCCTTCCAGGGAAGGAAGGCTACTGTTGTTCTCGCTATCATCTTTTTTTCTCTCATTGCTTCTCTGTCTGGGTCACTGTGTAACAGAAAACACGTATGCCTACTCAGGATTTGTCTTGACAATGGAGCCATACAGTGTACTGAGAAAATAGTCGTGAAAGTAAAGATGACATAAAATACATGGGGCTGCCATAATGTGGTCTCCCTCATACTGATACAAAATGAGGCCTGGTGGCACGTGAGTTTGTGAATGACTGCCAACACAGAGTTCATAGTTTGGCCTAGCTAGCGCCATGTGGCTTGCCGACCTTCCCCTGCTGACCCCATCCTAGTGCACACATGAGGATGAGATAATGCCACAAATGTGATTCCATCCCAGCTGGTCCTTGAGCATTGAGAACTACAGCTCTAGAAATGCTGTAAATATCAAATAGCTCTGATGCTTAAAGGCACCATCTAAAGGTACAGGTAGACAGTTAACGGTTTCAATGACAGAGTTCCCATTTTACTGCCTTGTTCTGTAGCTGACAAATGTGTGCATATGAAGTTATACACCTGTACTGGGTTGGCTTACTGATACATGGGCATGGCAAGACACAGCTGACATCACAGTGTCACCAGTTTTAGAGCCTCTGCTGACTTGGTTTTCCAACTGCATCCAGATTTCCTGGATATTTTGATCTAGTCCTGGTCTTACTCCCATGCATACAGGTATTGATAGTGTTATCTTGGCTTGGGAAATCTGATGAAATCCCTGCATGTAATGTGTTCCAAACCAGGACAGGATTTACCTGTCCTGAAAATTGGAGCCAGTGGGCAAACCTTTTGCTGACAACAGAGTACTCTAGTAGCACGCCTTCTCTTACAGACTTGGGTAAAGGACCTGTGGTACCTGATTGCATTCCCACAATGCAAACAGGTCCTTCCAAGGTAGTATACCTCTTGGTGGTTGCATGCACCACAACACACATGCACCATATTACATCTACCTATGCAATTTGTAAATGATAATGTGCAGAAGGTGAGGGTCTTGGCCATTGTGATGTCACGTAGGTTCAGTTAGTTTCTCAGCGAGCCTACACCAGGATGCACGTCTGGCTCTGTGAAGGCAGGATTGGGAATCAGATGGCGTCCTGCCTTCACTCGTATTTTCCTATGAGCTTGGAGATATCACCATCACCATATAGTTTGTAATTATTCCAAGAGCTCACACATCTCTCCTGAGCAAAGGTTGATGTCATAGAAGCCACCGGTTAGGTGTGTTTGAACCTCCAGCCTTCACACTACCCATCACAGCTAGCCTTATAGAGATATTGAGATGTCTGGGTACTGCAAAGCCCTTGACTGCTATGGCTCACTGATAGTCTTGTGGTGCAGCTGTATGTACGTACGTATGTACCCAGAAAATATGCTGAGTATTTTGCTTGGAGCAATAGCTAGTCTCTCTGAAAGTCCTGGTGCGATCTGTTACCACCCTTAAAGCACATAGGCTGTAGGGGTGTGCATTCGTTTTGAACTTAAATGTAAAACACAACTTTTTTTTTTTTTTAACTTAAAAAAGTGATGAGGCATAAACGATCGGATTTCCAACGTATTCAACATAGCTACGTTGAATACGTTGGAAATCGCGATTGTTGATCTAAATAAAAATTTAAACCCCTCACCCTCCTTAATCCCCCCTCCCCAAGACTTACCAAAACTCCCCAAGCTGGCCAAAAGTTCCGTGAGGGTCCGGGAGCGGACGCGCGGGGAATCACGTGACGTCCGTGTCACTCCGACGTGACGCCGACGTCACGTGGTCCATCGCGGTTCCGCTCCCGGACCCCTTTTTGGACCCAAATGGCACTTTTGGCCAGCTTGGGGGGGCCTCCTGACCCCCCCCAAGCTGGCCAAAAGTGCCTTTTGGGCCCAACGAGGGGTCCGGGAGCGGACCCGCGGGGAATCACGTGACGCCGCGTCACTTCGACGTGGCGCCGACGTCACGTGATTCCCCTCGGGTTCGCT
This sequence comes from Rhinatrema bivittatum, assembly GCF_901001135.1. Lineage (NCBI taxonomy): Eukaryota > Metazoa > Chordata > Amphibia > Gymnophiona > Rhinatrematidae > Rhinatrema > Rhinatrema bivittatum. The sequence goes on along the minus strand of NC_042616.1, from coordinate 228,785,004 downwards.
CCCGGACCCTCGTTGGGCCCAAAAGGAACTTTTGGCCAGCTTGGGGGGGCCTCCTGACCCCCCCCCCCCCCCCAAGCTGGCCAAAAGTGCCTTTTGGGCCCAACGAGGGTCCGGGAGCGGACCCGAGGGGAATCACGTGACGCCGCGTCATTCCGACGTGACGCCGACCTCACGTGCTCCTTGCAAAGGAGTTCAGAAATGGCGTCCTGACCCCGCTGGACCACCAGGGAGTTTTGGTAAGTCTTGGGGGGGGAGGGATTAAGGCAGGTGAGGGGTTTTAAATTTTTATTTGCACATATGGACATAGACTCAACTTATGGAATTCTCCATATGTCCATATTGACCGCAAATGACCCCCCCTTTCGACTTATGGACTTATGAACTTAAACTTTTGGTCTGCACATCCCTAATAGGCTGAGCATTCCTGCACCAAACAACTTGCAGATAGTTCCATTTAATGGTTGCAGGCCCTTGCTCTGTCACAACGTGTGGGGAATCAGGAAGAACTGCTGTCCTCTACACTATGCCTCATGTGGTGCAAGTCACTTTTACAGTTAGTGTTGTGCAGGGCAACTGTGATCCTACACTGTCAATGATCTTCTCTGTGTAAAATATTAAGTCTAGAGAAACTTGTCAGCTGATGACTTCATGAGCCAACAAGCTGCCTCCATAGTACACGAGACGCAGTGCTGAATGTATAGGCCTACTGCTCCCAGAGGTCTCATGCGGTTGGCATGATGGTTGATGGCCTTTCTGTGTTTTTCTCTTGCCAGACACGCATTTAGTGCCACCTAAGGCCTTCAGGGGCCATTGTCAGTACCTCAGACAAAGTTGGTGTCATAAATGTCTCTGACAGATGTGTTTTAGGTGGCCAGGTATACATAATCAGTGCCGAAGCAGGACTAGCAATGCCTCATTAGCAGTTATGGACAAGCTGCCAGCAGAGGTAGTTCTATCATGAGGCAGGGTGAGGTGGCGGCTTCAGGAGGCAGAATTTTGAAGCGGCAAAAAGTGCCCTTCCAAAACACCTCTACCACAGCCACCACCTCACGCTGCTTCCAGAGTCAAACATCGGATTGGGCAGGGATAAACCAAACCCCTGTCCAATCTGCTGGGTGGCAATACACATCCCTAACCCCGGGCAGCTGGAGTCGCATTTATCCCGATGTCATCTCCTGCTGCCGTGGGGGCCAGTCTCACAGCTTTTACCATGAGATTGGCCCCCTGCAGCAGGAGATGACGTCAGGATAAACGCGACTCCTGCTGCCGCCCACCCCACAACAAGAGAGGAGGAGGACACGCTAGAGGGTTTAATGTCTCCACCTTCCCCCAACGCCTGGCACAGAATGGACTCAGTATCTTTTGCATCAGTAGGTAAGTTGCAGTACTCTGGTTCTGTGGAGTTCAAACATAAGTAGAATTTTGATTCCAGCAATAGGGAGCTTGTTTTTAAATATAAATGCCAGGGGAACTAACATGGATGGGGAGCGCATGGTGGTCTGTTGCATGGCTACATTGATTTACCAGGCTGAGAAGTAATTCCATGCAGCCTCTTCCGTTTGATTCCCACATAATGAAATACAAGAGTTTTCCATTTCTGAGGTTTGTTTTTTGTTTGTTTGTTTTCTGAATTGTTAAAGTTCTGTTTATTAAGGAATTTAATCAGTTTTACTCGTTTGTAGGTAAAACCAGATTTTGGAATAAATTCAGAGTTGACTTTGGCACCACCCCACCTGGCTCTGTAGCCATTTTTTTTTTCTATGTATCAGTTTAATGTGGGCCAGCTGATGTTTTGCCTCTTCTCGGTTCCCTTCAGGGCGTGAGATCAGTATTGCATGAATATATGGGCCAGTTGTGAGACACAGTGATATACGATACACACTCATGTAGATCTGAGTTCCTGGATGAGGGTGACACCCCAGCATGCTTTCTCATTGGAGGAGGGAAGGGGAAGTTAGTTTTTAGTTGAATGTTATAGGCAAACATGTTGGGGTGCATCTGGAATGGCAGAGTTGACTTGCTGGGTTCCTCATATAGAGCTGCTTGTGGCTAGCTGCGATAAAGTTTTGGATCTAGTTATATCTGAAAACCTCTTCCTAGACAGTGGTTATCATGGGAACCCATTTCCATCCTACCCACTAATTCTGAACCCCCACTAAATCCTATAATCAGTTACCTAATCATCTGTACCACTGTGAACTTGCTGGCCCTTATATTTAAATGCTAATGAACTATACTGTTACCTGTCTTATGCAACCTATTGACTTTTTTTGAACTGTCTGAACTATACTGATCAGGGGCAGATTGCAGGAAAATATCAGCCCGGGGTTTGTTTTTTTTCAAAACCAGCCCACTGGATATCTGACTCACTCATATGCTGTGCAACACGTGGTTCAACAGCTCCCAAAAGCATTGAGAGTTACCGTCACATTAGGTGGAGCCTGGCAGAATTGATACAAAACAATCTCCCAATATAACTTTCATATTTTTCCTAAACAACTAAGTAGAGCACATCCTAGGCCAAGGGTGAACAAACTGAGCTGCAGTCTCACTTTTAGCCATGCAATCGGCCAGTCTCTCACCCCACCATGCTCCCAAGTTTGGTAACATCTCTCATATACTTTTTGTAAACGGTTATGATGGCTCTACCGAATGACGGTATATAAAACTCAACAAACAAATAAATAAATAGATAGATAGATAAATAAATAAATATATCCGGGATTTCTGGTCTGGTGTTAACGTCTTTTTGCCAACCAATCAGTTCAGTTGCCAAGTAATGAGACAACCACACTGCCAACCAGTGGCTCAGAGACACACAATCAGATATAGACAAAGACACACACACATGCAGACATTTGCTGTTGTGCTGCAACTCATGTTCTCATTCAGTGAGGAGTACTCCCTGCTCCAGCACTGCCGCGTCACTATGTAAAAGCTGATGCTTTTTGCCAGCCCTTCTTCAGACTGAAGCAGCCCCTTCTCTTTTCCATTCTCAACCCTTCTTGGCACCCTCAACCTCAAAGAGACTCACTGGTTCTACAGCCAGCTAGCAGCCCCTCTCTCAGAGCTCGGCCCGGCCCTTTCAGACAGAAGCCTCACTAGCACTGCACACAGGCACCTCCTTCTGGCTCATCCCCTCCCTTTCTATTACAGTAGCCATCCTCCATTGGCTGTGTGCCACATAGAGTCTGCTGCTTTTATGGTTCCCTAGGCAAGTGTTTTCCAACTTTTTTACACCTAAAGCAAACCTACATTTATAAAAATGTTATGTGACACACCAACCTCCATGGAGCATACACTGAAGACATGGAGAGGATTTATATGGCCAAAAGGACTAGGGCACTGAAAGCCCCACCAGTCTCTCTTCCAAAACTGAATAGAGGGGGTAAAGACAACCTGTCACAATGTATCAGCTCCCAAGCAAAAGGGGAGAAATTGGTGTTGTGTGAGCAATTGGCTCAGTTAGTTACCTTGGCTGCTGCATGTGGCTGACAGAACTCCTTTGCTGCTATTCCCAGCACTCAAACTGAATCACATCCAGTGCTCAGTGCACACTCTACCTGTCTTACTCAGCCTGAGGATAAGTAGAGGCTTCAAGGATTCAAATGGGGGAGATGAGAAGGGGCTATGTGCACTGTGTGTGCTGGACAAAGTGGTTTCCAACTATCTCTGCCCTGCATGCTGCCCACTAATTACCACGCTCCAGGGCTCGTGCTGTAGCTAGAAGAGGCATGCATGATTACACATGTTCTCAGAAAGTTCCCATCAGTTTAACAACCACTGTTGGTGTCTCTTGCTGCTGGAAGATGCTGAGAGCAGAGCCCAGGTGGTGCCCTGGATCAGAGCATCAGGCCGTGGTGGCTTTTCCGTGGCACACCTGATCAGGTCTGGAGGCTCACTGGGTGGGAAACACTGCCACAGGCACCGGTCTGCCTACCGACTCTTGAGGAGGAGGGGGTACCAGGTGTGATCCATACTTCCGGCTTCCTCCAGAGATTAAGAAAAAGAAAAAATTAAGCCCTGGCCAAGATTATATGTATCACAGCTAGGGAGAGCTTGGCCTTTGACAGCACAACTCCAGGTGGAATTCTGCTTTCTCAAGTGGAGCCAGGACACCAGGCACCCTAGGAAAACCATGCACCAGCCCAAGCTCCACCTTCCACACACCCAATTAAAAATTATACATTTGTGATAAGATTTTATAAGTAAAAGTACATTCATACTTCATTTCTGAAGTAAAAATATTACAACATGTTTACTAAATTTACATGCACTTTTGTGATGCCAACCAGAAAATCCTGTTAAAAAAAAAGTAAAAAGAACCTTGGAACCCATATGGCATTAGGCCTATTGTAACACACACTGATTGTGGGCTTGGCACCCAGAAAGCCGTAAGTAAAATAAATTACAATTACAACAAAGGAAACCTCCTATACCAAAAAGAACTAACTGCCAACATTCTAACAGTAACAACCCTACCTATGAAAAGGCAACACGCAAACTATGACACCACACCCTTGTTACGCTCTCCTTCTCCAAAGGGGAGGAGCTAGCAATCTGTTATGCTCACCTCCTCCAGAAGGGAGGAGTTAGTAATCTGCTCTCGCTCACTCCACCAGGAGGGCGGAGTTGGCAAGCTGTTCTGCTGTGCTCCTGAAAGGGGAAGGGGTAGCGATATGACATGACCTGCTCCTCCAGAGGGGAGGAGTTAGCTATCTGTAATTCTATTAGCGAATTGCTGTTACATATTCCTGTAAGGAAAGGAAATGGCAAGCTGTATAATCTGCTAAGGAGTAGCAATCTCTTATGGATCAACTCTCCAAGGAAGAGGAGTTGGCAATAGGTATATAGTACTTCGCTATTGAGATAGCAGTCTATCATGCCCCCCGCTATGGAGTAGCAATCTGTATATATATATATAAGCTGCTGGTAAGTCTCAGAGAAAAAGGAGTAGCTGTCTATATAATACTTCCGTGAGCGGAGTCAGTGGTCTGTAGTGGTTGGCTCCCACAAGGTGACAATGGTGAAAGGAATGACCACTTAGAGGAAATGGTGAATCCCTGGGCCGATGGGAGATGACAGCGCCCCCAGGAGGAGATCCTGAGAGGAACCACCAGCTAGGCTAGAATGTGAGATAAACACAATAGTTCTTTATTAGACTGGAAGCTGGACCACCAGAGGTGGCAGTAGTGAATCGCTGTGTCCAGCAAGGCTGGAGTCCTTCTGATACTGGAATATAATCTCTGGGTCGCTGAGCTGTAGAGCGAGACTAGAAGTGGTGAGTAGACAAGGTATACTGGATACAAGATGGTACACTCACAATAGTAGATGTCTGCAATGGTCTCTATGCACAGAGAGTCTTCAGTACATTCAGGAACAGGAGCCGTAGGCGAGTACTGGTTCCCACAAACAGTGTGTAATAAGAACTCACAATTGCTGTATATGAAATGGCTTCTAGAGTAGAAGAGAGTCTGTATAAGATTCTAGGAACATGGGCCCTCGTGGAGCGAATACCGGTTCCTATCTGTAATCTTGCCAATGTAACTCTTGATCACTGTACCTGCGATAACGTCTTGGACGGAAGGGAGTCTTCAGAGCAATAGGAATGTAGGCCCTCGTGGAGCGAGTACCGATTCCTATGTAATAGAACTCACTGTGTTCACGTCCGCGATCGCTTCCAGGAAACGAAGAGTCTTCCGAGTGTTCTGGCAATCTGAAATCAAGAAGAGAGAGTGGAGCCCCCATGGAGCAGGTACTCCTGGTAAGTTTGAAAAGGCTGAGCAGTGGGGACAGGCTCCCTGGCTGACTCGGATCGTTGGTGCAAGTATCGTGGACTGCCGAAGCAAGTGCCGTAGGAGTTCCTTGCTAACTCGTTAGAGGTTAGCAAACAAAGACCTTTTAAAGTGCAGATGGATGACATCACTACGGGGAGACACCCCCAAGGTTCGCACCCTCGCCTGCACAAAGTCTGGAGCGTGTGCACTCGCCCCTACGTCACCGGGAACATGGCGGATCCGAAGCGTCAGGCCAGCCCGGGGGAACCGGGACCAAGAGGCAGAGAGAAGCCGCGGCTGCACTGTCCGTCAGAGCCAAAGGGAGTCGCATCCCAGGTAGAGAGGGTGGAGCGAGGGGCGAGAAGAGGCACGAACGCAACAACCCTAAAACACCAATACACATCCTATTTGGAAAAAGATAAAAAGCCATGTTGCTATAAATCCCAACACAGAAACTACACCCTAACATTATAACTCATCTCCATCTGACACAGGCATAACACAGACAGACCCTTACCAAATACAGAATAAAGAGTCAATAAAGTCTAAGTAGAACTTTGCCGGATCTCAAAAACAATATAATTGTGATGGAGAAAGTACAGAGAAGGGCTACCAAAATGATAAGGGGAATGGAACAGCTCCCCTATGAAGAAAGACTACAGAGGTTAGGACTTTTCAGCTTGGAGAAGAGACGGCTGAGGGGGGATATGATAGAGGTGTTTAAAATCATGAGAGGTCTAGAACGGGTAGATGTGAATCGGTTATTTACTCTTTTGGATAATAGAAAGACTAGGGGGCACTCCATGAAGTTAGCATGTGGCACATTTAAAACTAATCGGAGAAAGTTCTTTTTTACTCAATGCACAATTAAACTCTGGAATTTATTGCCAGAGGATGTGGTTAGTGCAGTTAGTATAGCTGTGTTTAAAAAAGCATTGGATAAGTTCTTGGAGGAGAAATCCATTACCTGCTATTAATTAAGTTGACTTAGAAAATAGCCACTGCTATTACTAGCGACGGTAACATGGAATAGACTTAGTTTTTGGGTACTTGCCAGGTTCTTATGGCCTGGATTGGTCACTGTTGGAAACAGGATGCTGGGCTTGATGGACCCTTGGTCTGACCCAGTATGGCATGTTCTTATGTAACTGAAAATCTCAAAAAGCCAGATTCTGTATATAGTGCAATGGATAAAAAGAAGCATCACTATTCCTCATAAAACATCAAACAATAAAATAAAGAAATATAAAATATAATAGTAAAACAATACTAAAAGAAATGAACAAATATTTCAAAATAGCTGATGATAGAACATCCAATAAATAAAAACTCATTAGAACATTTTTTAAATATTTCCCAAGCACCAATAAAATATTTCAAAAAAGGAGACACATTAAATAACTAATAAGGATAAAAATATCCACCATCTGGGAACTTCTGGTTCTAGTCACCTGTCAGCCTGCTCTTTTTTCCTCCAAACTGGTTACCTGGTTAGGAACACTCCCAGGCACCTCAAAAGTCCAAAGGCATTCAATTATAAATGTCTCCACTGGTGGAACTCAAACCCACCGTGGCTGGGTGGGAGGCAGGTACTCTCCCAGGTGAGTCACCAATGCTGAGCTTGGCTGTTGTCCTTGAAGCTCAGTCTTTATTTCACGGTCCTCTTCTTTGTATGCCATACATCCCTGCAAAACAAAAATGTCACAAAACAGGCCAGCAAGGAATTTAAATCCAACCCTGCTGGCCTCTCTGCCACCTCCCTCGTATCTCTGGTTTCTCTGATGCTACAGGGAGAAGGAACCAGCGTGACTCTGTGTCGCCTGGTTTTTCTTCCCCCTTCCCTGGGATTTTTTTGGTTCCGGGGAGTTTTTGTTTCTGGGGTTTTGACCTACCTCCCTGGGCCGGCATAGTGACCCCGTGACACACCTCCCCCCGTTTTTCAGGAGTCTCACCCTCTGGTGAGAGTCCTAGCCCCTCCCTGCACAGAAATCAGCATTTCCAAGGTTTTTTTTTATCCCAATAAACCTTTTCCTTTCAAAAACCCACCAGCCCCTTCCTTTCTGGACCAGGTTTGTAATTGGGAGCCCTCTCTATAGACTTCCTGCTCTGAGTCTTTTCCCAGACCTGTCCCCTTTGGCTATACTGATCATTCTGCATTTGGACTACCTCTGATGCCTGTCCCTGTGACAAACCTTTGAACATACTATCTGTAAGGGTAGTCCGCCCATCGCCCCCCGTTTGCTTTGTGCTTGTCTCAGAGGCTTTTGCAAGTCTGCTTTCAATTCAGCAACCTCCCTGGCTGCTTGAGCAACATCACCCTCCACTTGAGTTGCTTCTTCAGAAGTTTCCTGTAGATCTTTTTGAAGCTGTTTTACCTTCTCTGCCCTCTCCCATTCCAGTTTTGCTATCCAGTCAGACTGCCGCTCTTCCTCAGACTCTTCCTCTGGATCTTCTGTGATGTGCAAATTATCCACATAGGCTTCCCCAGTCTGTCCATCTTGTGGGATACCTCAGAAGTAACCCTGGCATAGGATTCCAGCTCTGACCTCTTTGCTTGGGCTCCAGTATCTGGGGCTTGTGTTTCAGGTTTCTTGGCATCCACTTCTTGCTGTATATCTGTAACCTGTTTCTGCAACTTTTGAACCCATTGGTACACACATTCTGCATCCCTTCTCATCCTCATGCATTGCAGCCCTCTTTTTCTGGGCTAGTTGTGCAGTGTAGTCCTCCATCTGCACCATCAATAATTTCCTTTCTTCTAGCACGTCTGAATTATGCTGCTGCAGAAGTAGAACACTCTCTTCCATTTTCTGTATCTGAACAGCATGTGCCTCCATCTTCTGGTCCTAAATGTGTTTCCAATGTGCAGCTTCCTGTTCAGCAGTCTGCTGTAGTCTCTGTTGGGCATTTGCTAGGCATGAGAGCTCTTCATATTTTCTTTCCCAGGTCCTCACAACCTCTTCATGGCTTCTCATCTGTGCCTCCGCCTGATCTGACCACTTAGCCTCTGAGTCAGCTGGCCTCTGGTGGGCCTCCTGCAACTCACTCCGGAGCTGTCCCATTTCCTCACCCGCTATCGTCTGATTATTAAGGAAGTCTGCCAATAACAGATTTATCTGGTCTTGCTGTTCCCTCTCAAGCTTCAGCATACCCAGAGCCGCTTCCAATTCAAGCTCTGTTTCTACCTTCATTTGGATGGCCTCAGTTAATTGTCTGACCAGGGTCTTTCCTCTAGGCTCCGGGTCCTCTTCACCTTTAGCCGCCATCTCTATTCCTTTTTCCTTTTTAACTTCAGCCTCCAGGGTTAAGGTTTTCTTTCCTTTTCTCCTTTTACTCTTCACCCTGGATCTTTGCTTTTCCTCAGGTAAGTCTCTCTGTATCCTCAGTGCTGACCTAAACTCCATCTCCAGTGGACCATCCCCCTTTTGACCATTACCTGGGGAGTCCCCTACTAATATGTTGTCAGTGGTCCCACCCTTCTGTCTGGTCATAGCAGTTCTTTGCCCCTCTAAAGTTAGAACCCCTGTTGTAGTTAGAAAACTTTCCTGGGGAACCTCAATCCCATTATTCCCTGTACTTGTCTCCCTATACTCCCAACCAGGCTCTGCTAATTGACAAGACCTTCTTATGTGTTGTGTCCATTGGTGCAAGACGGCTTTGCCCCGTTTGCCTCACCTTATTCACGGCTCCTCCCGCTTACCTAGGAAAGATGGCTACCGCCGCGTCTACAAGCCGACCTCTCCGGCGTCCCCGGAACGGCTATGGTGCAGCCTCCCGCTACTGCTCCTCCCAGGTACCTACTAGGGTGCGCGTGCGCACGCACCCCATGTCTTTATACCACCCTTGGCGCAAACCTCGAGGGCGTTCCCTCATGCTGACATCACACCATCCGTGTATATTACCTTCACTAGTTTGCTAGCTCATTGAGTTAGCAAGGACTCAAATTCATTCTTGTCTACGCTACTCTGCCGTTTCTGTGCTGCCGCTGGAAGCTCTCTCTCTGCCCTTTGGGGTAATTGCTAACCTGGGTACCTGCTCCTCGGGGGCCCTCTGCTTTATTTCAGGTGCCTTACAGGGAACAGGCACTCGCTCCTTGAGGGCCTGCTTTCCCTGCCTCGGTGCCTGTACCTTCTTCAACATACCTGGTGGAATCGAATACCAACAGCAAACACCTAGTGAGTACTCTAACTCGCAGTCTATCTCATCCACAGTATCTCCTCACTGGGAGACCTGCTGCGGAACCTCCTTTCATCATCAAGGAGAGAAGCGCTCCCTCTGCCGAGGTCCCTGAGACTGCAACTACCAGACGGCCTCACTAATGCCACCTCTGGTGGCTCTCTGCAAGCTGTTTAATAAAGAACTAACTGTGTTTTGTGCATTACGAGTCTAGCCCAGTGCTGTGGCTCCTCATGGGGCTCCTCCCCGTGGGTGTGGTCATCTCCCACAGTACCCAAGGATTCACCAAAACACACTTAACCATAACATTATGGACCTAGGGTCACTAGAAAATGGATCACGCTGGGAAACAACCTTTCCCTGCTCTATCCCATCCTATTTATTGTGATCCTCTCTTGGCCCCCGGGTTCCCTTGTCTCTACCAATACAGCAAGGAATGCCATCTGCAGCACCACTTTTGGGGTTACTTGCCTTACTGAGTATCGGACCAACACCTGTATCCTCCCACTCACCACATATTTGTGGAAGACTTTCAGGGACTTGTTTTCCCTCTACCCATATTTTATACAGTGCCACCAATGGGTCTTTAGGGCAAGCCCACAGATCCCGCATCCTAGACACGCCCTAAAAACATCACTCCTTTCTTCCTTCCCCTGGAAGATATTCAGGGACATTCCTTTCACTGTGCCATTCACATCAGGCCTAAACTTTTCTATATTGGCCTTACTCCATTTCCCCTATCTCAAGGAAGATTCTACTTTATGTGGTTTTGAGCCCCCCTACCCTGGGTTCCTCCTTTGAACCTAGGGGTCTGGACTCCATAGCCACTCCTCTTGGCTGTCCATACTCTTCCCCTTTACCCAGTTCAGGAACTCCTCCAAACTTATTCAAAACCTTTTTAGTGTCTCCCTTGCTATCAGGGTTCTTACTAAAAATTTCCCAACTGGGGCTTCCTCGCCCCCCAAATAACTTCTTAACAGAGGGGTTAACATCCCAACATACTCTCCTCAGCTGGCCATAACAATCTCCTTTCCCCAAGTTATTAGAGTCCAACTTGACAAATTTTTCCCCAGTTCCACCAACTTCCATGTTCTGCACCCCGGGGTAGGCTGCATCAAACAGTCCCAATTCCAGTCCTGCTCAAGTTCTCCATTTCCCTTGACTTACTTAGCCATCCACTTGTCCTGTAGAAATTCAGTCTCTGGTCAGCTTGACCATGAATTTCCCTCTCCCCTCGTTCTCCAAGGGGTTCTTGTCTCACCTTAGGTGAACCTTCTTTTTCCCAGATGGTCATCAACCTGTTGAAGCCTTGGGTGAGTCCATCTACCATCTGGAGCATGGCCTGTTGTTGTCCTGTTTATTGGTCGAGCGTCTGCTGCAGTAGCTGGGCTGTGGCCACCTGCTGCATTTGCATTTTCTCAACCACCCACTTCAGCAATTCCTTGGCTGCCATGCTGTCTGAAAAGAAACAAAACAAGACCCACATGCAACACCTTCTTCTCCTTGGCTCTCCCTTCCCCAGGACTTTTGTGTCTAGCTTTTTTTTTTTTTCACTTCCCAGCCTTGTTTAATCCACCAGCACCCACCCCCCACACCCCCTTCCACGTACACTTACCTCCCGGGCTCCACTGGACCACAACTGGGTCTTTGTCTCCTGCTGGTAATCACTTCTGGCTCTCGTCTCAATCCACTGTTGCCACCACTTGTCAGCCGTTGTCCAGCTGATAGACTCCACTGCTCTTTTTTCCAGGAACTGGTTACCTGGCTAGGAACACCCCCAGGCACGTCAAAAGTTCAAAGGCATTCAATTTTAAATTCCTCCACTGGCTCCCCTAGTGAGACTCAAACCCACAGTGGCTGGCGAGGAAGCAGGCACTCACTTTGGTGAGCCACCCAATACTAAGACTGGCTTCTACTCTTGAAGCTCAATCTTTATTTCACAGTCCTCTTCTTTGTATGCAATAAGTCCCTGCAAAACAAAAAGTGTCACAAAACAGGCCAGCAAGGAATTTAAGTCTAACCCTTCTGGCCTCTCTGCCACTTCTCTCGTATCTCTGGTTTCTCTGATGCTACAGGGGGAAGGAACCAGCGTGACTCTCTGACTCTGTGTCGCCTGGTTTTTCTTCCCCCTTCCCTGGGATTTTTTTGGTTCAGGGGAGTTTTTGTTTCTGGGGTTTTGACCTACATCCCCGGGCCGACATATTGACCCTATCACATCATCATAAAATAGAAATAGAAATGTGCGAAAACTGAACTAGAAACCACAACAAGGCAGACACGCCAAATGAAAAGCAGAAACATTATTATTCCTCACAAAACATCAAATAATAAAATCAAGAAAATATAAAGAAAAATACATACTAAAAAATGAACAAATATTTAAAAAAGGCTGATGACTAGAATATCCAATATTTAAAAACTCAATTTTTTTTAAATTTACTGTTTTGAACTATGTTTTTGGTATTTGGGAAATGCATCAAATAACACCTAAATATTAACAGTAAAGATAAAAAATATTGTGCTCTCCATACCTGAGAACGTTCGATTTCCAGTCATCATAAAATGTTGTGGATTAGCAAACAAGAGGTGGATGCACAAATTTTCTACTCCCTCCCGCTCTCACACATATACAGACAGAAACACCTCCCTCTCTCACACACACAGAGAAGCACCCCCCTCTCTCTCTCTCACAGACAGAAGCATGCTCCTTCTCTCACACATAGGCAGAAACATGCTCCCTCTCTTTCACACACACTGTGTGGGAGACACACAGCACGATCCCTTTCTCTCCCTCACACACACACACATACAGAAGCATGCTCCCTCTCACATACACTGAAGCATGCCCATCTCACTTTCTCTCTTACACACACACAGAAGCATGCTCCCTCTCATACTCACTGAAGCACACCCATCTCACTTTCTCTCTTACACACACACAGAAGCATGCTCCTTCTCTCACATACACTGAAGCATGCGCCCTCTCTCTCACACACACATAGAAGCAGGCTCCTTCTCTCACACAGACAGATAGAAGGAAAAGCATACTCCCTCTCACATACCCACACACAAACAGAAACACCGCCTTCTTACAATCGTGGCTCAGCTTTTTCTTCATCATGCAGTTTGCCTCCTTCTCGTTTCTTCATCCTGCTGGCCTCCCTCAGCTGAGCAGCTCTTTTTTTTTTGCTTCCCTCCAGCAACCTGCAGCTGTTTTATGGCCCCCACCAGCTTGGACTCTAGCAGCGGCCTGCAACTTTAGTCTTTGTCCTCACTGGTGACCTGCAGTTCCAGTCTTCAGCCCCGCGGTGACTTGTAGCTTCGGTCTTCGTCCTCATTGACGGCCTACAGCTTCGGTCTTCGGCCCCACTGGCCTGGGCTCCGGCGGTGGCCCTGAGCTGAGCAGGCAACATTTTTCATCCCCGCTGGCTACCCACAGCTGTGTTTCTTCATCCCTGCCTACCGGCAGGGAATAGAGAAACTGAGACAGGATGCTAGGCGAAGCAGCAGGAGTGTTTCCTGTGTCATGGTGCTGCATTGGGGGGTGTATGTGTAGAGAGTAGGGGCAAGTCCCAGCCCTGCTGCTGCCAGGCTCCCATGCTAATTGAGGGAGAGAGGGAGAGCAGGCCCTCGCAGCCACCAGACAGAACACTGAAAGACAGCCTTAAACGGAGAGAAGAGCTGCTGTGGTTGGTGTTGGTCACAGCGGCTCCACAGGCATGGGGTTACTGTGACCAACACTAACTACATGCTTGGGCTGACCAGCCCACCGGGACATGCCCGAAGCCCCGATAGACCAATCTGCCCCTAATACTAATACCTCTCTTATGATTGATCCATTGTATTTGTATTTACCCTAACTGTATCTCCTGTTGAATCCTCTTGGTGGGAAAGCATGTCACAAATAAAACGATGATGATGATGATGATGCCCAGAGCACTAAACTAATCACATGCAGGACATGGCAAAGTTACCATGACCACTTTAAAGATGATACAGCTATGGTAATGCTGCCATGGTTAGCATATCAGGTTTCCTACACTAATCGATCCAAAGTGAAAGTGGCTGGTGAATTTGGGAAAAAACCTTGACAATTACAGTTTGTGGTTGATGATTGTAGGCTTAAGATATTGTACTATTGGTATCCAAGCCCTTCTTTCACTATTTCATTATTTATGTTATAAAATGTAGTTCAAATTATACTGTGGTCCTAAACTAGAATATTTCCAACAGATAAATACATCTTTTATGATTAGTCCCTAAATTATAGAATCAGTTATGATTTTACTTTGAATTTTCAAAATCCATCAGCCACTGTCCAAATACAGTGCTTTTTTTATGTAAGATAAGATATGGGATAGTTATTTCCAATGCCAATTCTTACAATACTAAAACAGAAACAAAAGCAAACAAGGACAATCAGAATTGCATCAGTTGATAGCAAATTCACTGTTAATGTTTTCTAATGACTCCTGTTCTCTTCTAGAAGTTAACACAAAATAAACCACCTGTTTGTCTGACTCATATCATGGAAGCATAACAGGATGTTCTCTGCTTTAACTCTGATGATGCATCGACATCTCCTTAATTTTAGGGTACACAGCACTGATTGAAATATCTCCAATTTGCTCTTAATTTGCTAGCATTCAGACTCATACATTTTTATTGGACTAACAAAGACTACCTGCTTATACTCATTGAAGACCCATAAATATCACAGAGGTCAATTCATCCCTGCATTAAACTTTGAAACATTTTGGCAAAAGGTTATTTGCTGTCTCAGTCAAATAAATTTAATCATATCCTGAATTTAGAAAAAGATGATCAGAAGCCCCACGCATCCAGAAAAACCCAAATAACCCACCTTTATGCAGGTTTTAAGGCCTCTCTCCCCCATTCTTCAGTATGTAATACATGATCAGCTTCATTACAATAAGCATGAGGATGAGGTTCATTATCCCTTTTCAGACATGCAAACTCACTCTGCTGATGTCAATATTGGGTGGAATAGAACAGAGGATGCATATAACGTGATGTCTGCACAAAGTATAGGAAAGAATCCAAACATGTTTGCCCATACTATAATCACTATTTGGCTTCATTTAAATATCCTCCAAAACACTTGGTCAACTCCCTGGGCCTTTTCAGGCAGACAGCCCAATTGGCTCCCTTCTCTCAGTGCTCATCAGTATCACTCTCTGGTCCTCACTCTGTTGTCTTTCTCCATCTTTTAATAATAGTTATTTATTTATTTATTTATTTGTTTGTTTATTTATTTAACAAATTTATATACCACTATAGACACAGTTCAAAGTGATTTACAATAAAAAATGATATACAGTAAAAGATAAAACATAAATACCAAAACACAAAACAAAAGAAAAATCAACATGCATAGTTAATTCAATTAAAAAAAATCTGAAAACATATTTAAAATAACATGCACAGAGCTGAGTCTTCATTCCTCAAATGCCAATCTGCTGTATCCATATGTAGATGTGGGAGTGTTAGGTTACTTGAGTAGGATGCAAGGAAAGTGTTTTTAAAAGATGAGTGCTATGATCTGCTATGGAGAAAATGGTGGCTTTTGCCATAAGAAAGTGCAGCAAATGTGTTTTAAACAGACATTATTTTGATTTTTCTCACTTATGTCATAGAATAATTTGAAAAGTAAAAGTAACCCAGACCACAAAAGTGCAATAAGGTTAAATACAGTGGCTGAGCATAATTAATAAGTTAAAAAAAAAAATAAAAACAAAAAAACAGAAAAGGCTTTCCAATCTGCTCAAAAGACTACACATATTCACTAATGCTTATTGTTATTGGAATCCATTCATCAATGAATGATAGTGGTTTTATTACAACTATTCTGTAAATTGATATGACATATTCTTTTGTGGCTATGAAAAAGCTGATCCACCCCCATAGTGGGTGGGGAGGCCACAATGAGGATGGTACTCCATCTGCTGACCCCAGGGGTGCAGACTGTCAGGACTACATAGCACCCACCCCCACTCCAGGGAGACAGGACAGGAAAAAAGGAAGAAGGCTGGCAACACAGATACATAAGTGTGGCCTAGTGGAAGGCATCTCCCACTTCTAGTGCTTTTTCAAAGTGAGCCCGGGATGCCAACATACCCAATTCCACATGGGCTGATTGAGCCCATCTAAGAACTGTTCTAAAAGCATCTATTTGGCTACCTAGAAGCTGGTCATTGCTTTAGCTGCAGCCATTTCCATCATAAGAACATAAGAACATGCCGTACTGGGTCAAACCAAGGGTCCATCAAGCCCAGCATCCTGTTTCCAACAGTGGCCAATCCAGGCCATAAGAACCTGGCAAGTACCCAAAAACTAAGTCTACACCCATGCTACTGATGCTAGTAATAGCAGTGGCTATTTTCTAAGTCAACTTAATTAATAGCAAGTAATTGACTTCTCCTCCAAGAACTTTTCCAATCCTTTTTTAAACACAGCTACACTAACTGCACTAACCACATCCTCTGGCAACAAATTCCAGAGTTTAATTGTGCGTTGAGTGAAAAAGAACTTTCTCTGATTAGTTTTAAATGTGCCACATGCTAACTTCATGGAGTGCCCACTAGACCTTTTATTATCCGAAAGAGTAAAAAATCGATTCACATCTACCCATTCTAGACCTCTCATGATTTTAAACACCTCTATCATATGCCCCCTTAGCTGTCTCTTCTCCAAGCTGAAAAGTCCTAACCTCTTTAGTCTTTCCTCATAGGGGAGCTGTTCCATCCTCTTTATCATTTTGGTCACCCTTCTCTGTACCTTCTCCATTGCAACTATACCTTTTTTGAGATGCGGCGACCAGAATTGTACACAGTATTCAAGGTGCGGTCTCACCAAGGAGCGATACAGAGGCATTATGACATTTTCCGTTTTATTCCCCTTTCCCTTTCTAATAATTCCCAATATTCTGTTTGCATAATTCTCAACATTCTGTTTGTCTTTCATTCGGTGAAATAGTCTTCAGGGATTTTCCCCGGGCTGTATAATGCCCAATTGAAACTGTTGTCAGAAGGTTTCTGAAGTATATCCTGCCCTTTCTAGGATGGCGGTCTTGGCTTCCTTATAGATGGCCCTTCCCTCCAGACTGGCTGCTTGAAAGGCCATTTGGCTTTTGCCTCTAAGCATATTTGCCAGGTATGTATTCCAGTAGGCTTCTGGCCACCTGTCGTGCATGTGATCTTTTGCAGGTTCTCAAGAAGATCTCATGCACCTCCCCTGCCTTCTTTATAAACATCATGGGAGGTGATGGATTCATTCGTGTTGGGGCAGCTTACAGCTGGGTGAAATGATCATATAGGCTTTGAACAGCTTTCTGAAACTGCTTCTGGATTTCCATCAGGACTTGTATCACCTGCTCCATGTTGGCTTATTGGTCCTGGTTACTCAGTGAATCTGTGAAAGGCTCTGCACTGCTTCTGAGCACTTGCACAAGATGCCTTCACCTATCTTTTCTTTTTTCTTTGAAAACCAAACCCTGCCTGTTTGGCACTGTCTCACTGTTAATGCCATCTCTGCAAGTGAAGCTATTCTCCTTAGCCTGTTTAAATCCCTCTCTTGGGCAGCCGCTGCCTCTGGCCCCAGGATACATGAAAAAGAAAGGAAAAAAATGTTTTCTTCTGTTTGGCATGGTTTTCTGTTTGTGTATGCGTAGCTCAGAAATCTCACTGCTGACACCATATGTGGCACCGTGTGCAGCCAGAATGGCCAGAGAATATCTGCAAACTAGGCTCTGGCTGAATATTCAGGAACTTTATTAAGTAACAACAGAAAATACTTTGTATATCTTCACAGCTTATAAACAAAAAAAGAATTTCACAACTTATATTCTCTTGGTCTGGGCCTTTTCTAAGGTTCCTCTTGTTTTCCCTGGGGTCTCCTGTGCCCTCCTAGGCCTAGCTAGATATACACCTTCCCAGGGGCCTACTCCTGCACCAGGATTCCTTGTTGTCTGGACTTAAGCTGTTTATTTTCATTTATTTTGTTTTGTTGCCCATTAAAGCCTATGGGGGAAGCAATGCATTGTTTCTTTAAGTCAGACAGCCTGGAGCCAGTGGGGATTGTGGGAAGGAGCCGAACCAATCATTTGTAAGCAGTTTTCTACCAGCCTATTTCAGCTTCCCTGAATGTGAGAGAGAAAAAAAAAGCTTGAATAGGCACCGTTTTAGTCACTTCTGTGTGTGATTTTTAAGAGTGAACATACAGACTGAGAAGTTCCATGCTTCTCAGAGTTAAGAGTTAGAAGAAAGATTATAAAAAAGAATTGTGAAGACTGAGAAAGTGTCCTGTCTTTTACTGCTTTCATGCACTTTTTCTCTGCTGTTTAGTATACAATACTACTAGAAGCTGCAAGCTGAGTCCTAAGATTTTGTTGTTTGTTGCACAGTACATTGTTATTTATTGTCACTCATCTAGAGCTGGGCATAGTGCAGGACAGAATTCTTTTAAATAAAATAAATAAATATATCAGCAGTCTGAGAGCAGACTCAGCCACTGTCAGGGTACTTGCTGAGGTAGATTTTAAAAACATACGCGCGCGCGTACTTTTGTTCGCGCACCAGGCGTGAACAAATGTACACTGGATTTTATAAGATACGCGCGTAGCCATGCGTATCTTATAAAATCCGGGGTCGGCGTGCACAAGGGGGTGCATATTTGTGCAACTTGCGCGCGCCGAGCCCTGCGCACGCTGCCCGTTCCCTCCGAGGCCACTCCGAAATCAGAGCGGCCTCGGAGGGAACTTTTTTCTACCCCCCAGCACCTTCCCTTCCCTTCCCCTACCTGACCCACCCCCCCGGCCCTATCTAGACCCCCCCCCCCACCACCTTTATCGGAGAAGTTTCTACTGCCTCTGGGCAGTAGAAACTTACGCGCGCCGGCGCGGCAGGCCCCAACACAGGCCGCTGTGTCGGGGCACTCGGCCACGCCCCCGGACCGCCCACACGCCCCCAGACACGCCCCTGATCCCTAACCGTGCCCCCTGGCCACGCCCCCGACCGCCCCTTTTTGCAAGCCCCGGGACTTACGCGCGTCCCGGGGCTTGTGCTCGCCACTGAGCCTATGCAAAATAGGCTCGGCGCGCACAGGGGGGGTTTGGGGTAGGTTTTTGGGGGGTACGCGCATATCTTACGCGCGTACCCCTTTGAAAATCTACCCCAATGTGTGTCTTTAGGAAAGTTACACTGTATGAAAGAAACTGTCTCTATGTTTTTTTCAGTGTGTGTTGTGCACGTGCACTGTGACAATTTACTTTCTGTCAAAGTAATGTCTCCATATGGATTTGTTTTGCACACACCATGGCAAGAATGAACCTTACTCTGAATATTGTGCAATAGACTTGTAAAGTTTCTATATTACACACAGATATTGCTTTGACAAAAATGATTTTATACTGCAAACATAATTGTACATGGAATGTAAACTGGAGAACAGGTTTATTTTTATAGATTTTGTAATGTCAGTTTGTTCACGCCTGCAATAAAATAAAAACAAGCCAGCTTATATTTAGTATGATCTTAATTTCTCAAATTTACTGCTAGTACTCACCTCAGTACTTGCATTTTGCCAAAAAGAGTTTCCTTCTGGAGTTCATAAGATGTAATATGTATAGGCAAAATATCAAGGTGTGCCTGGAAGTTCCTGTTAGTCAGACCAGTGGCACCCAATACAACTGAGACTTTTTCTGTAATTTCTACCACATTTTCTTTGTCTCTGCACCTTTTGATACTTGAAGATCTTCTCTTTCCATATGTTAAACAGAAAGTCATTTGGCACTCAGGGCCAGTACAAGCATTTTTGCTGCCCTGTGCAACCCCCCCTACCCCCTTGTTAATTCACTGTCTGTCCTGAGCCCCCCCTCCCCCCCCCCCAAAAAAAAATCCCAGGACCCTTCAGTGATACAAACTGAAAACTGATACGATCTGCTCCCCCCGAGTATTAGGTGCCCTAGATGAAACTTATAGCCTCGCACGATGCCCCCCCCCCCCCCCCCGTCCCCAGCCCCCCCTCCGACCTGCACCACACACACAGATAAAAGTTATGCATTTATAATAACATTTTACATGAAAAATTTCAAAGTATAATATTCTGAGGTAAAAATATCACTTACATAATATTTACATACACTGCTGTGATGCCAACCAGAAATCCTTACAAAAAAGACACTTGGAACCCATATGGTATTAGGCCTATTGTAAGGTGGTTCTATGTGAGCTTGAACCTCCAAGAGCCCTAAAATACTAATACTAGGAGAATATTTCACCTCAGTCACATATGCAGAGCATAAATAGACCATCACCAAATACAGAATACAACAACCATAAAGCAAAAATATAAACGTGACAAGGCCTGAACTGGAAACCACAAGAAGCCAGATTCTGTATGCAGTGGAACAATAAAAACCAGAACCATTACCATTCCTCAAACATCAAACAATAAAATCAAGAAATAAAATAAATACATATTCATAATAGTAAAGACATGCTAATAATAATATTCCAAAAACAGATGACAAATAAAAAAATTGAATAATTAAAAACTAGCATCCAATTTTTTTAAATGTCCCCAAACATCAATACAATATTTCAACACAGTAGGCACATTAAATAACACCCAAAAAATAAAACTAAAAAGGATTTTAAAAATTCATGCTCTCCATACCTGGGAACTTTTGATTTCCAGTTACCCTGAGATTGTCATGGATTAGTGAGTGTGGGTGCACAAACTTTCTCCTCTCTTTCTTATATTTACCCACACACACACAACCCAGACAAGCTCCCATTCACACCCATACACCCCAGGCAAGCTTCCATTCACACACACATCCATCTCAGGGAGCCTCCTATTCACTCATACACATGCAGATCAGGCAGGCAAGGTCCACGGGACATTCTTACTCCGCTGCTGCTGCCACCAGCCTGAATCTTCTTTGCTGGGGAGAGCAGCCGTTCTGCACCTCCACCTGCATGCTAGCCCAATGGTAATTCAACACTCGCGGTGCTAGCCCTTCCTGTGTTCTCATGTTGCGAGATGAAAATACAGGAAGGGCTAGCACCATGAGTGTTGAATTACTGCACAGTCAGCACATGAGGAGGAGCTGCAGGACAGGCTTCTTCTGCTACCAGTGGAATGGAGCGTGCTGGTACCCCCACAGACTTTCTGATTCTTCCTCCACCAGTGGGATTGGGTCCACCGGCAGTAGCACAGGCCTTTTCTTGCTCCTGAAGCCACCCCCTGGATGTGCCACCTTGTGCAATTGCACAAGGTGGATTCAGAGAACACTTGGTCGCACCGGGCCTGTTGCTACTGATATTTTTATTAGCAATTAGTAATGTGTAGCCCCAAAATTTTTAGTTCACTTTGTTTTTATGTTTTAGGGGTTTTCATCTACCTAAAGTTTGTTTAATTTTTTTTCAGTTTGGTTTGTTTTCCAAACTCCCAAAACAAACAAACAAATTAAATTGCTAAACAAAGAACCATCAGTGGCCCTGGCTGGGCAATTCCAGGCCAGACTGAGAGGCCCAGGACAGACTGAGAGCCAACTCTGAAGCCTGGTTCTGTCATAGATGCCTGGCCCTGAGGCCTGGTCTCATCATGGAGGCCTAAATCTGTAACCAGGGTCCAGTACTAGGCCCAGACTGGGGTCCATTTCTGAGGTCTGGTCCTGGCACTGAGGTGTAGGTCCATTACTGTACCTGGTCGCATTGCAGAAGCATAAACAGCCCAAGGTACTAAAAGAGCAGCAAAGCAGTACCAACAGTGACTTTAATACCCCAAGGCACCATAAAGAGACAAAATGGTACTAGCAGTGGCAGGGGTTCTCCTTGACAATGTGAGAGGGCCAGAAGCAGGGTGGGCAGTAACAGTGACAGACTAACACAGCAAGGTACAGAACCAGGAAAGAGATGGGGTGAAAAGAGAAACTTGCAGAGGTCAGTTTTCAAAAACCTAGAAAATGGATAATTTATCCAGCTAAAGTTAGCTGGATAAGTTATCCTGGATAGTCACAGGGATAAAAGTCCTGCTTAAAATCCTCACATAACATTATTCTGATAAACCTACACATATAACTTTGAAACTGGCTATGTTTGAATATCGGTGGTTGGGTTTTAAAATTATCTACATATGTATTATTATTATTTATTATTAGAATTCTTTGAAATTGCAACTAGGCACATGGATACTGGTGAACCATTCAACATAGGATATTTGGATTTTACAAAGATATTCAACAAAGTACTACACAGGAGATTACTCGGGAACATTATATTAGTATGCTATGGGATAGGAGACAACATATATTTATGGATCAGTTACTGATTAAATGGAGGAAAACAATGAGTGGATTGAATGGCCAGGTCTTGAACTGGAGGAAGGTACATAGTGGAGTGTCCAAGGGTGGGTATTAGGCCCAGTATTATTCAGTCTTCTTAGAAATGATCTAGAGAATGGAGTGACAAATGAGGTTGTGAAATGTATGGATCATATCATTCTATATAGGATAATTAAAACATAAGCTGATTATGTAAAAATTTAGAAGGACCTAGAAAGATTGGAAACTTGGGCATTTAAGTGGCAAACAGAATTTAATATAGACAGAAAGTAAGGGAATTACTACCTTTAACCAATAAGCCTTGATCTTTTGATGCATCTGCAACATCGCTCTCTGCTGTGATGGCAAGGGGGGGGGAGGGGGACGACGACAGCGAATTGGATTCAGAGAACAACCAACAAGGACCCTGACTTTTACGGTCTGGGATACTGATAAGCATGGGGGTAACCTGCTCATTGTGGTGGTACTGCCCTTAAGAGAAAGCATGGGGATTGCTACTCTTAACCAATAAGCCTTGATGCTTTTGATGCAACTGCACCATCACTCTCCGCTTTGACAGTAGAGGGGAAAAAGGGGAATTGGATTTAGTTGATAACCAATATGAGCCCTGACTTTTATGGTATGGGCTACTGGTATGCAGACCTAAGGGAAAAAGCACAGGACTACTTCTACGGCCAAGTTCAAAAACAGTAATTTTTATGGGCTTGACAGTTGCTTGGTTTAGACTGAAAATATTACTACCCTTATCATAAGGCTTGGGGATAGCTGCACGGAATGGCAGTTAATAACCATAAGAGAAACATGGGGTAACCTGCAAGGCACGGCAGATACAACCATAAGAAGCTTGCTGGGCAGACTGGATGGACCATATGATCCTTTTCTGCCATCATTACTATGTTACAATATTACAGAAGATATATAGATAGATATATATTTATATATATATATGTATAATTGCAAAGTGATATGATTTGGGAAAAACAACCCAAATTAACAGTAAACAATGCTGGGATTCACTCTGAGAAATTGTTATGAAAAGAGGAACCTTTAATTACTATGTACTGTAAGGGAGATACCAGATGTTCTACTACTGTATACAACAAAATATGAATTCTAACTTCTATGAACACTGACATATATGTTCCAACAAAGGAACATTGTTTCAGCACTGAAAAACAAGATAAGGAACTTTGACCAGAACAACAATGCTACCCACTTTATCTTATCTGCTTGTCTGATTAAGAGCTGTAAGTTCAAGTGGCCCCAGGACAGCCAGGTCAAAGACTCACAAACAACTCATGTCTACTTGAAAACAAATCTAAACAACCAATCCAAGAAGGAGGCTCATAGATGAACTCTGAAAACAACTTAATCCCTGAGAGCTGAAAAACAGACTATCCAAAAACAGTTCAACAGACAGGAGCAGTGACCCCACCCACCCACCCAAAGGGAGAGATGGGACAGCAATCTGAAATGAAAAGAATTGCTGACATGGCAAAACAGCGATGGTCAAGACATGACCAGACCCAGTCCAGAGTCCATGCAGCATGAGCTGTGAGCCCCCCAATGGAGAAAGGGAGGCCAGCAATCTAGAGTGAAGAAATGACCCCATCCATCCCACTCTTGACTATGCATGAGCTGTTTACATATGCATCTCTGGGCTGTTAAAAGACTAGGGGAGAGAAGGAAATAGGAGGGGTGACTGAAAGACCATTTACACCAGAAGATGTCTCACGAGGCATCACCCTTACCCCTCCCATCCGTGAAAGGAGAGCTCCTGGCTTTGAGACAAGATACCTTCAAGTAAGATTACTGCTGCAACCTGGCTGCCTGTGCCGAAGCTGGCGTCTATTCTCCTGGGCTGAGACAAGCCTTCTCAGCTGAGTCTGTGACAGGGACCAAGAATGCACATTCTCTTCACCAGAGACTGTCTCTGAGACCTCCAGGCAGAGACTTCTCCAGAATAAAACAGAAGGTAATCCCCTAAATTTGGGGGGGCTAGCCAGCTAATTACCTTTATCAATACTCTAAGCAGGTTAAGGTTTCTGGCATGTTTCAATCCACAAATGATGCAGAGCTTTATTTAATATAAAACAATGCTAAGTAGCAAGGACATTGGCGACATTTATTGTTTATTTTCTTCTAAATGCTAACCTGCAAAGTCTGACATATAAAAGTCTGATTCTGGATAAAACCTGCGATCTTTTCTGTGCTATTCAGATTGAGTAGGTATAAGAGGTATTAGAGGTAATTGTCTGTAGCACTGCTGGCCCCGATAAGTGAGGGGGAGAAGGGGAAATGAGGGGCACAGTATCAGACAGGTTCCCGAACACTCTTATACCGCTTACAGTACCATATGCTGAGACCATTAGCACTGTGTGCAGAAACAGTCAAAAAAGCCAACTGAATGATAGGGACAATTTGGAATTACATCGATGACAAATCCAAGGATATTATCACATCTCTGTATAGAGCTCTGGTGCAACCTTATCTGGAGTACTCCACACAATTCTGCTTGCTTCACTCAAAAAGGATGTGGTGGAGCTTGGTAAGATACAGAAAAGACCAACCAGAATGGTAAGAGAATTGGAACATCTCTCCTACAAGGAAAGGCTGAAAAAGTAAAGGTATTTTAGCTTGGAAAAGAGAAAACTGAAGGGGGACAAAATAGAGGTCTCCAAGATCATGAATGGAAAAGAACAAACCACAAGCAAGTGGTTGTTTACAGTGTTCAAAAATATTAGGATAGGAGGCATCCAATTAAACTGTGCGTTAGCAGCTTCAAAACATATGCAAGAAAATATTTCTTTTGTCAGTAGTTAGTTAAATTGTGGAATCTGCTGCCACAGGTTGCAGTCCCAGCATGCAGGATAGCAGCATTCAAGAAGGGACTGACTGGATGTGTTCCTAGAAGACGTGCAATTAAACAAATATTAAGAAATGAGTGGTGGCTAGGTTTCTACCATTTGTATAATCCAGAGAGAGCTCTGGTTTGATGAACTCTGGCTTTTATCTTTTGGGTGTTGCTAATAACTCTGGGGTCACTGTCAGAGACAGGATGCTGGGCTAGATGGACCGCTGGTCTCACCCAACTTGGTTGCTCTTATGTTCTTTTGATGATTTACATTGTAATCTGACAAACTAGTTCATAATGTGGAAGCAAGCTCAAACTGCCATTGTCATGAGCATTGTCATTAACATTATCAGATAATACATCACACTACCTTCAGCACAACCTGGTGATTATTTCAATGCTGAATCAGAGTTTTCTAAATCTTTTGCTGCCCATAATCATTTTCCCATTGCTGATTCTTCTCTGTCTGACAGTGACTTGGATGTCTTGCTCAATGAAATTGTTAAACTTTTCAGCAAGAATTTCACTGCATCTTTTCACAGCCTCTTCCCCTCCTGCCACAAACGTTGCCATCTTATTAAAGCAAGAGTCCAATAAAGTGGCAATTAGATATTCCCTTTTATGCCTCTTGGCCATTATTTGACCATCTGTACCCAAACTGTATAACATGCTGTCAACCAAGTTTTAACAGGTCAAGATATTTCAGTATTCTCACATTCAGTTTGCATGCTGTTCAACTATTTTCTCCAGCCAGCATATATATCATCAGGAAGATCTCACTGAGACCTGCATCATAACGGCAATGTTGCATTTTTGAGTGCAAAAAATGTATTCTACACTCACTTCTCTTTAAACTCCACTGCCTGAGCAACAAAGAAGTGCCCTCCAAAGCTTTAGGGAGTACCAAAGTGTATTCATCGATTGCCTTGTGTTGTTCATACCAGCAATCCAACATGTAAAAGTTAGAGTTTCAACATGTTGGGACCTTCATATTCAGCTGAAGAGGGCATAAATCATTCAAAGCATTGTGCTTACTGGCAAAGAGGGAATCTGGCCTGCAAATTATGAATAGCATTTTCACCACTTGTGACAGAAAGTAGTTCACAACCAGTTTGATTACATGTGCAAAACAAGAAACCTGATCTCTATTTCCTTGTTTCAGTTGAGCTATGACATTGAACTGTCACCAACTGATGCAAAGTCGGCAACCAAAGAATGAAGTAAAAACCACTGATAGCCCTTGCAACCTGTGAAATGCATCTTCTGCCTTGTAGTGTGTCCACGCAAAACTCTACATGTGTGTGCTTGCATAGCAATAATAAAGGCTTCCCCTCTTCCAGACCTTTGGCCTCTCTTTCTAGTGATTGTGATGCTGTTAGTGAAGATGCTGCTGCTGCTGCTATTGCTACTAACGGTTTCCATATCGAGGTACGATAGCAGTAATTAGTGACAGACATGTAGTCAATGCTCTGTCCACTGGTCCACATCTGTACAAAGATGTGGTTTTTGCCCTTTCAGTTTTCTGATGCTTTGACTATTGCTTCCATGACCTCTCTGCATAATTCAGAAACAATCGTAGTAGAGAAAAATGTATCGCTGGAAATTTGCTAGTGTGGAACAGCACATTCCATTAGTTGATCTGAACCTTTGTCCCCACAAATAACGACAATTGGCAATTGTGGTATTTGAAAGACACACTTGTCTTGTTTTCAGTGATGCTAGTGTCCAACTTCAGATGCTGTCTGCAAGCATAGGTGACTGTTCAATAGGATTGTGTGCCCAACACTTTTTCTGCTGTCCTTGCCACTACATTTAGTGCGGACACACCATTACTGAGCATCATCTTCTTCAGCAGCAGCAAAATCATTGTTTATAGCATCAGAGACATCAGTGAGTGGAAATTAAGTTTAATGCAAAGAGTCATCTTCCCTTGTCTGATCATTCAGCCTGCTGCAAGTTTTAAAAGATGTTCTGCTGCTACTGTTATTGTTTACATGGGTTTTCCATACATGATTGTGGTTACACATAAGCAGAATGTCATGGTCGATGAGCCCTTAGGCTGTGGCATGGTTGGCGCAGCGTAACAGATGAACCCACTAGGCCCATGCTGAAAGCTGCCAGATATGCCTTTGCTGGGACAAGAGCTATAGCTTCCCCTGTACCATTCCCCTCTGGTAGAGCCTTTGGGTTCCAGGGGCTGGCTGGGCTTAGGCGACAGTCCCTCAAGGGGTGGATAGGGAGAATTCAGGTAGCGACAGTGGTCAGGGCAGGCAGGATGCAGAGCGTGGTCATGTTCAGTCCAAGGGTTGAGGCAGGCAGCAAGAAGATGGGATCCAGGTCCAGGCCTCAGGTCAGAGCAGGCAGCAAGTAGACAGAGGTCTGAGTCCAGGACAAAGGAAAGGGTAGGCAGCAAGAAGACGGAGTACAGGTCCGGGCCAAGGGTCAGAGCAGGCAACAAGAAGATGGCAGTTAAAATCTAAGAAAGGATCAGAACCTGGATGGCAGATCAAGACAGAAAGGACAAAGAGAGTTGAGAAACTGAGAAACAAGACAGGACAAGACAGACAGGTCAAGGCAATGAGAACCAGGACAAGGCAATGAGGACCATGACAAGGTACAGAGAGCAAGGCAAGGGCACAACCAAGCAAAGAAAACAGCAGGCACACTGACAGGAACAAATAAAGTATGGAAACAGCAAGACAAGCTCGGGAAGGAGCAACGTGCATTGCAAGGCAGGAGGCACACATTGTACAAATCAACTCCTCTTGTATCTTTCATTAATTCAAACAGCAGAAAATCTTCAGTGGTGTCAACTTTACTGTTCGTACCTCCTACTATGTATGTAAAACCACCCCCCTAAACCTACCGCACCCCCATCTTACAATGGTATAAATAGAGTGACATATTGATTTCTCTCTCTTTTCTCTTTCTTTCTCTCTCTCTCAACTTTTTCCCCAGTAACACAGGCACAATGCACAGAAGAAAGGTGTCATTAAAACCCACATTACTCCATTGAATACCACGTTAGGAGCTACTCATTACCATTAACTCTGCCCAAACTGAAATGATAATTGTTAGCTGGATAATTTTCTCCACCACAGAACCCCTCCCCCCCCCCCCCCCCCCCCCCAACCATCCCTTAATTATCTGGCTAAGTTTTTAGCCAGATAAGTCAGGTACAATGAAAAAATCAAGATTTTCAAATCCCACAGCTTTCCCAGATAAATCTGGGACTTAGCTGATTAAACCATTTAAATATTGTCCCCAATATCCATTCCATGTACAGTCAAGCAATATTGATCAAGAGGTTTCTGACATCAAAGTACCATTCTTAGTAGATTCTGGTGCATCGTCATTTAACTGGATAGTGTGAACTTCCACTTAAATGACTGCACTGCAGTACTAAACAGATCTGACTGACAGAGACAGCAACAATGGAAGTCTGATAGCTGGAGATGTATGATATGTACCTGAATCAGCTGAAAACCTTATATCGGTTTCCAAACTAACAGATGCTAGATTGAAAATGATCTTTGACAAAAGACAGTTTCAAAGTAAAAAATGGGAAAGAAATTCTGTTCACTGCATCAAAGGACTCTGACATTTATAAGATGAATAGCAAGGCTCTACCATTGAGAAACCATTCATATTTTGTACAAGCCATTCATTACAAGTTTTGGCTTGAGCGCCTTGTACATATGAACTATAACACTCTAAAATCTATCAGATAGATTTTAAGTGTTGCTCACACAAAAATGGCCCCATACATGTGTATGTGGGCCGTGCGCGAGCAACGCCAATTTTAAGAAGCCTGTATGCGTGTTAAGAATAAGGAGACAGAAAAGGGGTGTTCTGGGGTGGGGCCAAGATGTACACACATAACCCCCAAATTTTGCAAGATTGACCATGGCAACATGTGCCAAGTTATGCAAATAACTTTATTACTGGTCCTGATAAAGTGCAAGTCAAGGAGGGAGGGAGAGAGAGAGAGAGAAAGAGAGAGATTCTTTTAAAAAGCCAATCTGACACTCTCTTTATATCCCTCTGTAAGGGGGGGGCACTTTCAACGCAGGGTGGGCTTTGGAGGGGGGCAGTGTTACATTGATCTGCCTAGGGTGCAATGGTCTATACACCCTTGTAACACTGCCCCCCCCAACCCACCCTGCGTTGAAAATGCCCCCCTTGCAATGGGATATACAGAGAGTATCGGATTGCCCCTTTAAAAGAGGTGCTCTCTCTCTCTCTCTCTCTCACTCTCACTCATATACATGCATAAGGCTCCAACACATAAGCATGGTAGGGATATTTTAAATGGTTCACACGTGCAAGTATACACAATATAAAAGTGAGCGTATTTTTGCTCACGTGCCCAATATGCGTGTTTATGGGTGCATCTTTTAAAATTTACTTGTATGAGTGAAAGTGGGAAAATCAAAAGGTATTCACTTTAAGACAGGAATTTTAGTCACATGTGAAGACTGCATCAGAATTAAACATTTATTTAAAACAATTTAAATCTTCCTCCTACTCCAGAATTGACTTTTTTGTAATAGATGCCTCCCTAATGGATTGGTTGGAGCAAGCTGTTATAGATCCTGTAGTATGGACTGATCACGAACATATTTACATACACTTAGAGCTTGTCAGGGGACTCCAGGATGTAGATTTTGGAGACTGAACAAGGCCCTGATTAGAAATGGGTGAATGGCTGAGGTATTAGGGTGGGCCATTGATGAGTTTTCTTTTTTTATTGAATGATGATAATCAAATTGCTCCAAAGTTAGCGTGAGATGATTTGAATTAGGTCATTAGAGGGAAGTTTATAGTTTTAGCTTCTCATAGGAAGTGGGAAAGGAGGGAAAAGTCCACTAGATTGCTTATCTCTATTATACAGTTGGGAGCAGCCCACAAGAAAATGGGTTCCCTGAGAATTTTGAGGCATTTGGAGCAAGAGTGGGTTAAGTTGAATGCTCTGTCAGTGGAGTTGATAGAGCATCAAATTATACTTGGAACAACGATCCGAGTCAGCAAGGGGAAATCTTTCTCCACTGCTCAGCCTTTTCAAACTTACCAGGAGTACCTGCTCCTCGGGGGCTCCGCTCTCTCTCTCTTCTTGATTTCAGATTATTGGACGGGATCCGGTACTCGCTCCTCGAGGGCCTACGTTCCCGAAGACTCAGAAGACTCCTATTGTCTGGAGGCGATCGCAGACCTGAACACAGTGAGTCCTATCACAGACAGGAACCGATACTCGCTCCACGAGGGCCCTTGTTCCTAATCTCGAAAACTCCCTTCAGTCTAAGACGTTATTGCAGGTACGGAGATCGTGAGTTACCATTGCAGATTGCAGATAGGAACCGGTACTTGCTCCACGAGGGCCTATGTTCCTAATACCTTTCTCAGACTCTCTTCTTCCTCAGAAGATATCGCATACCTATATCTTATTGATTACTATTACAGATTAACAGATAAGAACCGGTACTCGCTCCACAAGGGCCTATGTTCCTAAATCTCTCCTAGCCTCTCTTCTATTCCAGAAGCCATCCCTTACACAGTTATTGTGAGTTCTATTTCAGACTGCCTATAGGAACCAGTACTCACCTACGGCTCCTGTTCCTGAATACTGAAGACTCTCTGTTGCATAAGAAGACATTACAAATATCTACAATTGTGAGTGCATCATCTACCACTGGGTATGTCTAGCATACCCTGTCTACTCACTACCTATAGTCTCTCCTTACAGCTCAGCAACTCAGAGATCATAGTTCCAGTATCAGAGGGACTTCAGCCCTGCCGGGCACATCAACTCACTATTGCCACTTCTGGTGGTTCTACTTCCAGTCTAATAAATAACTATCTGTGTTTGTCTCAATTCTCCAGTCTAGCCGGTTGTTCCTCTCAGGATCTCCACTTGAAGGTGCTGTCATCTGCCATCGGCCCAGGGATTCACTATTTCAACTAAGTGTTACTCCTTACACTAATAGAGCGGTATTATCATCTGCCACTTTGTGGGAGCCAACCCACATCAGACCATTACTCCTCTTTCTGCGGAAGCTGATCCATTTCAGATAGCTATCTCCCCATGGGGATCATACAGGTTGCTGGCTCATCTTTCTACAGGAACAAAGTATAACAGTTGCTACTCCTTCCCTCTGGGAAGCAGAGCACTAACAGATTGCTAAACTCCTCCTCCTACAGGAGCCAAGTCTATCAGATTGCTATCTCCTCCCCTTGGGAGGAGCTGATCGATACCAGCCCTCCTGGTAGGGTAAGCGCTAGCAGATTGCTAACTCCTTGGCAGATTCCGTAACAGATTGCTAACTCCTCCTTCAATGGGAGTATCCAGCAGCCAGATTATAATAGATTGCTATCTCCTGGAGGAGATTTATAACAGATTGCTAACTCCCTAGCAAGATTCTTAACAGATTGCTAACTCCATGAATCCAGCTATATAGTATTGAGAAGATTTGGAAAATTCAACTTCAGTGATTCTGGCAAAAAAAGGATTGGAGAAGATTTGGAGAGATTAACTTCTTTGAATTTGGCCTTCAAGAAAAGAATTTGAGGAAGCCTAAATTTCAGTGACTTCAGCGTCCAAGAAGAAGCATTAGAAAAGCAGTACTCCTGGGGATTCAGCTAAAGGTATTTGAAGTTTGTGCCCCATGGACCCGGCTCATCTTTCTGCCTTGCAGGCTATTCCAGGCTTAGCTCAACGCCTTTCAGAACAGCAAGAAACCCTGGAGAAACTTACTGCAGCTTTTCACCAGCTTCATACGCAGAAGACTCAAAGCACGGGTTCTATACAAGAAGTCCAGTTACCAGAGGTAACTTTAAGATCAGCTGTACCACTGGCAGCGCCTGTTCGATTCTCCAGAGAACTCCAGAAGACTCGAGGCTTCTTGAATCAGGGCAGCTTACAATTCTTCATTGAATTTAAAACTCTAGCAGCGGAGCTTCGCTGGGACCCTATATGTCTGAAGACACTCTTTTGCAGAGGCCTGGATACCCGTTTAAAGGACGAGCTGGCTGCTCATCAGACACCTGACTCGCTGGAAGAATTAATATCCTCAGCCACTCGGATTGACTGGCGGCTCCAAGACAAGGTAAAGGAACTCCGGCCTAAGGTGTTACCTGGGTTGAAGCAAACCAATGCTCCTGCACTACGAGGGGGTACAACACCTCCTGCTGTAGAGAAGAAGGAACCTGGTCATGGACACTTGACTTCTAAAGAGAGAAGATATAGGAGGAAGAATGGCCTGTGCATGCACTGCAGTCAGCCAGGCCATGATGTTTCTGCTTGCCCTATTCGTCTGGGAAATGGACAATCCTGAGTCCCGTGGGAGGACTGTTCTTGGGCTATACAGCAATATCTCCTCCACTCTCTCATCTAGCCTTAGTGAACCCTGAACCAGAGACGGTTTGAATCTCTGCCCTGAAGGACTCAGGGGCAGGGGACAACTCTAATCTCAGATGTTTTGTGGAATACCTGAGGAGTCCATTTAATAAATTTGAAGATCCGCTATTGTATCACAATTTGAAGTGGGCCTTGGACGACTCACCACCACTTCTTTGGAGGATCTTATCAACATCACCAGCAGTTTTTCTATTATCTGCTGTTTTACATAGCGGTTGCTATGTGTGCCATAGCTAAGTGGCGCTCATTACCCTTAATGTCTTCCTGGACTACAAAATTGAGATATTCACCATGTTCTATCCACTCGGAAGTTGTGCTGAAGAACTTCAGTACTGTTGATTCCAAAAAGGAAGAGGATATCTCTCATTACCAGCCTGACTTTCTGCTGGTGCCATCATCAGTTCTAAAGAAGAAGACATCTCTAGCTACCAGCATTCGCATTTGTTTTATTCGGAAGTCGTGCCCACGAGCCTATGGCACTGTTGATTCCCAAGAAGAAGATTTCTCTCATTATCAACTTTATATTTTGTTCATTCGGAAGTTGTGCCCGCAAGCCTATGGCACTGTTGATTCCAAAGAAGATACCTGTCACTATCAACTTAGGTTGGTTCACTCAGAAGTCGTGCCGCAAGTCTATGGCACTGTTGGTTCCGAAGAAGAAGATATCCCCATCCATCAGCCTATTTGCTTTGCTGGTATTGCCATCATCTCTTTCAGCATCTTGCGGAAGAGCGACTTAGAAGTGGATTATGGACCAGTGTCTACATCACCACTTCCACTGAAACCTCAGTGATGTCCATGGCAGCCCATCTCACTGCTGATGACTTCATTATTCATTCTGCGAGATTCTTCAAATCTCATCATCTACCTGTCATCGTGTTTATACGAACTTGAACTCAAGAATTTGGAGACGCTACATGTTGTACAGAAACTGAGTTTTGTTTGCCTGAAAAGGCTTTGGCCCCAAAACCATCTTTGGGAGCCTCAGACCTATTGGATAAGAGATGCTCATCAGTTCCACCTCGCACATCTCTGGTACTTAACCTGATACCTGAAGAGGAGACCGCTCTTTGAAGGGAGTACATTAAAACAGGGAGGTCGAACATGGCTGTTTGAAGAGAAAGGATAGATTAACAATTACATTAAAACAGGGAGGTCGAACATGGCTGTTTGAAGAGAAAGGATAGATTAACAATTATCAATTGCAGATAGGAACCGGTACTCAGTCCACGAGGGCCTATGTTCCTAAATCTCTCCTAGCCTCTCTTCTATTCCAGAAGCCAACCCTTACACAGTTATTGTGAGTTCTATTTCAGACTGCCTATAGGAACCAGTACTCACCTACGGCTCCTGTTCCTGAATACTGAAGACTCTCTGTTGCATAAGAAGACATTACAAATATCTACAATTGTGAGTGTATCATCTACCACTGGGTATGTCCAGCATACCCTGTCTACTCACTACCTATAGTCTCTCCTTACAGCTCAGCAACTCAGAGATCATAGTTCCAGTATCAGAGGGACTTCAGCCCTGCCGGGCACATCAACTCACTATTGCCACTTCTGGTGGCCTTCGGAGTGAGGAAACTCACTCCAAGATGAGATTTGTGCAATGTTCTCTCCACCTAGCTTGTTGTTGCCCAGGTAGAGTGTCCATCAAGCTAGGTGGAGAGAACATTGCACAAATCTCATCTTGGAGTGAGTTTCCTCACTCCGAAGGCCAGCAAATCGTCACAAGAGACCACTGTTCTGTTCGTACATCTCAAGTAGAATGTCAAAGTGGCCCCCAACCCCCTAAACTCATACCTAAACCCCACCTCGAGTTACTAGGTGGGCCTCCCATAGGGATACAAATACCTGTCTAGGGAGGAGGCACTATAGCAAGGTGCTCTCTCTCTCTCTCTCTCTCTCTCTCTCTCTCTCTCTCTCTCTCTCTCTCTCTCTCTCTCTCTCTCTCTCAAACAGGCTGTAGTTATTGGCCGCGCTAACACTGCGGCTGTTTCGCGGCACACGATAAATCCTCCCTACTTTACATTTGCTCTGCCCCAACTCCGCCCCCTGATTTAAAAATTCACAAATCGTGTTAACGGCTGTTAGTGCAATTTGCAGAATTATCACCCACGGTAACTCCTTGGAAAATGACCCCCTTTGTAGACCATTGCTGTGATCAAAGCTACAGAAAGGATGCTTTTGCACTATCATCCTTTCTGTAGCTTTGGAGGAGGACCTTAGTGGTTAGGATAGAAGGCTGAGAATCAGGAAAGCCAGGGTTGAAATCCCACTGCCACTCCTCATGACCTTGTGGAAGTCATTTCATCATTCACTGCCTCAGTTACAAACTCAGGGCATGATTTACGAAGGCTTCTCCCTATAGACACAGATTAGAAGCCCTCTGGAGACCAAGAAAATACCTACAGTACTTGAATGTAACTCACCTTGAGCTAGTAATAATATCAAGTGATTTAGTTGCTGGTATTCCCAATTATGAAATGGGCACAATAAATATTAATAAATAATGATCAGACCAGGGAACTTTAAGAATATTCAGTTGAACAGCATTCTAGTTTGCAAAAAAAGGGTTGGAGAAAACCAAAGTCTAAAGAATAGCATTATTTGTGGTTGTTGGATCACTTGCTTCCAACCTAATACTAGCATGGAGTCCAAAAAAGAAGCACAAACAGCTGAGAGAGTGACTTAATCTAGATGTAGATTGAAGTTCCCAACAACAAAGGTAGATTTCAAATTTATATTTACATTAACAAATACTTCAATCAAAAGGAGAATACTTATATAACAATGACACTGGTGGGCAGTAAATCAGGTAAATATTAAACTGCTGGGAGCAGGCCAGTGGGATTTCAAAATCGGGTGAAATTTCACAGGAAGTTTGATAAAATTCTAATTGTTGCTTAAAAATTAATATCAAGCCACCCCCATACATGTTCCCAGGCTTATTATGTGAAATAAGAGCATAACTAAGAGGGCAGATCTGATTATCCAAAACATTATCTGAATTAGTTAGCCATGTCTTGGTTATCCACATTACATCACATGGAGAATTATGTAAAAGATAAAAAATCACCAGAGTTTTCTTAGTAATTGACTGAGCATTAACTAGTATGAGAGAAAACATTGATAATGTTACAGATGCCAGAAATGGGGAGGCAGCTATTTGTAGAAAATTAGATGTCCTTCAGTAATTCCGCCTAATATATTTAACACCGCCATTTATATCCCTGACCATAATGACATACCATTAAAATCAGAAAAACATATAAATGCTTCACATTAAAACATGCATCAGCATGCCATACTTACTAAACCAAGGGAAATACAAAATGCATTTCTTATCATAAAACTACAAACAATCTACTTTATTACAATTTTATTACCTTCAGCAACATTAATAAATCATATACCCAATTTAATAAATACAAGATTTACATATATCTTTACATGTAAATTCAGATCAACCTAACAAATAAGACCCACAAAAATAACATAAAACAAATGGACAAACAAAAAAAGTTTTACAAGATGGATTATACACATAAACAGTGCAAAAAACAATACAAAATACATAAACCTTTCTTTTAGATATAAATATTATACAAATCCAGCAGAGGAAGCCATCTATCAGCAGGACATGTTTATTAAGAGCCCTTGAGGAAACTGTTTATAGGTGAAACATGCAGGTATGGATGCTGTGCAGCATCTTTAAACAGATGATTTTGTTTCCAGCTATTATGAAGCCTAGTGAATTCATCAATTGGTATTCCATAACTATTGGAGGAAGATGTAACAATGTGTTTATCTTCCCAGGATAACACTCCCATGAGTGCCCAGAGTGGACATTTTGATATAAGCCCTTTGTTTTACCTTTGGAAGAAGAATTGTTATCATGTCAATGACCTGAGAATGATTAATGGAAGATCTATTGTACAATGTAGACTAGGTTTTCATGAGGAGGATTAGATTTTTGTGTTATATGTTGTATAAGCCATTCCTCTGCTGGATTTGTATGATATTTACATTTAAAAGAAAGGTTTAAATATTTAGGGGTTTTTTTGTTTGTTTTTGGACTATTTATGCATATAATCCGTCTTCTACAGTGTTAATTTGTTAGGTTGGTCTGAATTTGCATTTGAAGATATATGTAAATCTGGTATCTATAAAATTGGGCATATAATTTATTAATGTTTCTGAAAGTGATAAAATTGTAATAAAGTAGATTGTAGTTATATGATATCATGTGTATTTTTTCATCTCCCTTGTTTTGGTAGATACTATTAAAAGTAGTCATAATATCAATCATTGGTATCAAAGACTTCACGATAAATTGCAAGAGGTTGTTAACATGGTAATGATGAAGGAGAAAAGTTGACAAGAGTTTGCAAGCTCAAATAGCCACATTATGGATTAAAACAATCAGGTTGTACATGGTATATGATATTAGACCAGATGTGGCCAACTCAGGTCCTCGAGAGCCACAAACAGGCCAGTTTTTCACAATATCCTCAATCAATGTGCATGACATAGATTTGCATACAATGGAGGCAGTGCATAAAATTAAATATGCATCTAGAAATACTTATAAGATCCATAAATAAATAAATGACTTGTTTATTTTTCATCAGAATGTATTCTCTTATCTAAACCAACATAACTGTGCTCCAAATCTCTCACAAGTTTGATACTCTGGATATTAAAAATTCAGTCAAATCTGTGGAAAAATCCATTATATCAAGTTTGACAAACTTTCCTAGCCAACCTGAGGAAATGTGAAAAATCTGACAAGTTCAGAAACCAGGCCTAAATCTACCTGGTTCGAGTTCAACCTCAACCTTTTTGCAAATCTCCAGAGGTGACACTGAAGTTTCATCATGGACTTCTTAGCTGAGATGATCTCATAAATTAGCTTCTAAAGTACTAAAAACTTGCAGGATTCTTCAGCCAGTTAAATGCAAACTGCAAGTTTTCATTAAGTCATTGCTTCTTGTTGTTGAATTGAAATTCTGTGTGTGATTTTGGATAGCCTGAGTGAGATGTGCTTTCAGCACAAGGACAATTCCATCATGAGATTTCTCTCTCTCTGATACCAGAGACAATCACAAGCATGCAATCACGTACATAGTTAATGCTGCAACACTCAGTAGAATTGCTTTCTTTTGAGTTTTGAATGTTTTGCTATTAACTTATTAAATACCTACAGAACCTGAATGTAAACCGATGTGATATCTCAGATCAAATGTTGGTATATAAAAAAATAATAATAATAATAACTTGGCTATAGAAATATACCAGCATGCATGTCACCCATGACCAAATTTAAGGGGTGAGGGTTGACACTCTTCAATGACTCACAGTATGGTCATCTTGATAATTCCAGAATTATAAGTTAGTTTGAGGAACTAGAATACTGTTAGCATTGTGTTATGAAAATCTTGTGAATCCCATAAAGATTTTGACAAACTCAGAGAGGTAGATCTTTAAAAAGTACGTGCAAGGTTGCGCAAAATCGGTAGCCTGCACGCGCCGAGCCGCTCAGCCTGCCTCCTTTCCCTCCGAGGCCGCTTGAAAATCGGAGCGGCCTCGGAGGGAACTTTCCTTCCGCATCCCCCACCTTCCCCTCCCTTCCCCATCTAACCCACCCCCCAGCCCTACCTAATTCCCCCCCTACCTCTGTTGTGCAAGTTACGCCTGCTTGAAGCAGGTGTAACTTGCGCGCGCCGCCTCGGCATCCCCCGGCACAGGCCGCAGTGCCGGGGGACTCGGGACCGCCCTCCCGGCCCGCCCCGAACTGTCGCCATGCCCCGGCCCACCCCCTGACCCCAGACACGCCCCGACACGCCCCCTCCCACCCCTTTTACGAAGCCCCGGGACTTACGTGCATCCCGGGGCTTTGCGCGTGCCAGCGGCCTATGCAAAACAGGCGCGCCGGCGCGCGAGTGCCATGCGCGTGTAAATCCGGAAGGATTTACGTGGGCAGGGCTTTTAAAATCTAGCCCAAAGTGTTTTCCAGACAGCAGCCTTCTTGCTTTTACAAGTGTAGGGATCCCTTTCCCACTAATTAAAAGGTGAATTTTTAAAAAGTTGCGTATGTAAAAATTTGCATATGCACATACAAGCAGCACATATTTGCATAAGTGCTATTTTATAAACCTCAAACATACACGCACAATAAATTTGCTCGTATAAAATAGGGGTGGGCCAGGGTATTCCAGGGCGAGGCCAACATTTACACATATAGGTTTCTATTTTATAACCAGCAAAAGCAACGCATGATTGGCTGTTAACTGTACATATTTACACCTAATTATCTGATGCAAGTCAAGTGAAAAATCTTTATAGCTAAATACTGACTTGGTGAGGAGTATGGGTAAATTGGGAGGAGATCGGGCTAAAGAACCAGGGTAATCTTGATGACCTAGATAAAGACTGGTCAAACTGATGGACAAATTAGTAAAACTGGTAATTTCCTTCACGCTTGCATGTTATAAAATTTGATAATTTACAAGTATAAAAGCCGAGTACTAAGAAAAATATACAAATTACATTTCCTTGTGTAAATGATTGTCTGTCACTTATCCAAATAAATTTTGACTTATCCGGATAAATGGTGGAAAAACCGCCACTTATCTAGATAAGTCTTAAGAAGCGCCACTTAGCTGGATATGTAAAATAGCTGAATAAGTCTTCAGATGTTAGTTATCCATCTATCTTACCTACAGGTCGATCCAGTAAGGCCACGGTAGAAACAGTGCGGTAGTGTCAGGTAGTGTCAGGCGCACCCTTCCTCCCCGCACGCACAGTTCTCTTCACTAACTCCCCGATACTCTCCTCTAATTGCATGCAAATGCATGCCGCGGCTTTAAAGCGGTAGGGAAGGGTTATGCCCGCGTAACCCATTTTACTGTATAGGCGCTTAATACAGCGCCTATACATTAACCTGGGTGCGCTGGTACCTGTCATTTCAAATGACAGGTACCAGCGCGCATTCATTCATCCAGGCGGAGGAGCCGGTGGCGAAAGCAGCCGGCTCCTCCGCCTGGATGAATGAATTCATTCACTGCCGGTGGGGGCTGCCTCTCTGGCAGCCCCCACCGGCAGTGAATGAATGAATGCGCGCCTGTGCGGACCCGGCCTAGATTTAACACGCGACCACCCGCCGCCCGCCGGCCGTCTCGAACTAACGCGTGTCCCCCCGCCGCCGCTGCCTGGAACAGGCGCCCACCCGCCCACGGCCTAGATTTAACACGCGACCACCCGGCTCCTGCCGCCGCCGGCCGCCTGGAACCACGCGGCCCTCCGACAGGTATTTAAAAATTTTTATTTTTTTTTCTGACAGGTTTTGTGTGTCCCACATCATTACATTTTCTCGATCATCTCTGTATCGCTTTTTTTTTAAATTGTGTTTTATTGTTTTTGAGTATCTTAAGCGGTGTCGATGGATTTGTTACTAGACTCACAGTCCTAACTCCTACTAGGGGGAGGCGGTAAACTAACACGTTACGGCCGCGGCAAAACAGTGCGTTACTAATGAGAGAACCTGAGTGCCCGTTACGGTATCGGAGGGGAATAGCTAATTCCTTCATTATACAGCTAATTCGTTCATTTACATGCCGGGTGCGGGAAGGGTTACGCGTCTGTTTTAAGAAGCGCTACGGACGCGCAAAACTGGAGACTGTATCGCTGGTTTGCCTTACGCGTCCGAATTGTGCGCAGCGAGCTCGTTAAAGACGAGAAATCTTCAACTGAACTTTACTGGATCGACCTGCTATCTGGCTAAGTAGCGCTTTTCTTTTACTTATTCGGCTATCTTATTTAGTCGGAAAAGTCTTACACAGCTCTACATATCCGGATAAATCGCCACAGTGCTACTTAGTCGAACTTTTGTCGCCAGTTAGCCAGAAAGTCAAAACATATCTGGCTATGTTTAAAATACATGTCATGTATTTTTAGATATGCAAACATGTTGTTGGATAGATTTACATGTATTTTATATAGTGCTCATGCATTTCCATGCGTGATATAAAATGTATGTGCGTGTGCATCCATATAGCTGAATATATGGGCGTGCTCATGCATGTTTAAAAGTTATCCTCCCTGATAGTGTACCTTTTTGACAGGATATGATTTTTAAGAAGGAGTTGGCATGACCCATTCACAAGAGTTGCCAGAAGTGATTGTACTGTGAATAGTAAAGACTCCAAGAGTTTCCTTAAAGGCGTCCTGTGATGCAATAGTGAGGAGAGGTATCAGTCTTTCTCGCTCTCTCTCTCTCTCTCTTGCAGTACTAAATTGCAGAAGGCACACAGGTAGCAGATGCTGTTGGGTGCTTGGCAGTAGCTGCAAACCAGGGACAGGCGTCTGTAAGCTCGTTCCCTATTTTGGAGAGATAAGGAGGTGAAAGCAAGTCTGAAGATTTCCTTTCCTGTATCTTCTTTAATGTGCTAAGGTATTGGACATGAGAAGGAGAGAGAGTTTCCTATTTGTTGATAATAACTTACGATTTTCCAGAGAGGAAAGAATCCTAGCCTGGAGTGAGAGGTTCAGTTGGTTTGCCAGAATGGATCTGAAAACCAGACAGCTAGCCACTGTCAAATCTTCAAAAAACAAGTCATTTCATTCTTTTCTTTTAGTCAGAGTAACCCAGTGCAAGAAAGGTAGTATAACATTTTATTTATTTATTTATTTATTTAACTTTTAATATACCGACATTCATAGGGCATATCATGCCGGTTTACAAAAAACTGAAGCAGGTAGAAAATACAATGAACAAGGGTAGGGGAGAAGGGGAGCAGGCAAGAAAAAGGTGAGAGGTGGGCAGGGGAAGAGCAGCAAGAAAGAATAGGGCAGAAGGAGAGAGAGGAACAAACAACTTGATAAATATAATAAAAGGAACATAATTGTAACTGTTTTAAAATTATAAATTAAGGCGAAGTATTCATTTACAATAGATCAGTTGTATGATTAATTGATTGAAGGGGGGGGGGGAGGAAGAGGTGGGAGGGGGAGATAGGGGGCAGGGAGGGTGGGCTAGGGAGGTAAGGGGAGGCTGGGGGGTGAAGGGGGGGAGGACGGTGATGGAAGGGATAGGGAGTGGGCTAGGTTTGATTGGCTTCTGGGTAGGCTTGCCTGAAGAGCCAGGTCTTGATGCCTTTTTTGAAAGACTGTAAGGAGGGCTCAAGTCGAAGGTAATGGGGAAGTGAGTTCCAAAGGGTGGGGCCAGCTATGGTAAACGCTCTTTCTCTCGTGTTGGAGAGGTGTGCGGTTTTGAGAGGTGGGGTGTGTAGGGTGCCTGCGAGGGCATTTCTAGTAGGACGGTTAGAGGTACGGAAGTGAGGCATGTTTTTAAGCCAGGCGGGGTTGTTTTTATGAAGGGCGTTGTGCAGGATGGTGAGGGTTTTATATTTAATGCGGTATGGTATGGGAAGCCAGTGCAGGTCCTTTAGGATGGGGGTTATGTGTTCAGTCTTACGGGTATTGGTGGTGATTCTTGCCATCGCATTTTGAAGGATTTGTAGGGGTTTGATCGTGGAAGTAGGGAGGCCTAACAGGAGGGAATTGCAGTAATCTAGTTTGGAGAGGATAGTGGACTGCAGAACTAAACGGAAGTCATGTGCATGAAGGAGTGGTTTCAGTTTTTTAAGAATGTGAAGTTTGTAGAAGCCTCCTTTTATTAGGGACTTGATGTGTGGCTTGAAATTGAGGTGTTGATCAAGTAGGATTCCTAGGTCTCTTACATTAGATGTAGGTGAGTGGGTTATAGTAGGGGTGGGAGCAGTGGGGCAGGAAGTGTGCTCTGGTTGATTGGTGATGACGAGGATTTCAGTTTTATCTGCATTGAGTGCCAGGTGGAGGTTGGCCAAAAGGGAGTTGATGGTGGAGAGGCAGGATTCCCAGTATTGAAGGGATGCCTTGAGTGTTGTTTGAATGGGGATGATGATTTGAACATCATCAGCATACAGGAAGAAAGTCAGCCCTAGGTCGGAGAGAAGTTGGCAGAGGGGGAGAAGATAGATGTTGAAAAGTGTGGAAGAGAGGGAGGATCCTTGGGGAACGCCTTGTGTGAGTGGGATATGTGAAGAGGTACTTTGATTGATTTGTACAGCGTATTCCCTGTGGTTAAGGTAGGAGGAGAACCAAGATAGGGCAGTGCCAGTGACGCCTATTTCTGCCAACCTGGAAAGTAGGATTTGGTGGTTAACAGTGTCAAAGGCCGCAGAGATGTCTAGGATGGCCAGGAGGTAGGATTTCCCCTGGTCCATGCCGATGAGGAGAGTGTCAGTGATGGCTAAAAGGAGATTTTCAGTATTACGACCTTTACGGAAGCCGAATTGTGAAGGGTGTAGGATATTGTGGTCCTCAAGGAAGTCAGTGAGTTGGATGTTGACTACCTTCTCGAGGATCTTGGATATGAGGGGGAGGTTGGAGATGGGTCTGTAGTTTGCTGGGGTTGTAGGATCAAGAGTAGGTTTTTTTAGGAGGGGTTTGACTACAGCTAGTTTGAGGGGGTCTGGGACTTTACCAGAGGTTAGTGAGCAGTTGATTATGTTTGCTATGGGTTTAGCAGTGGTAGTGGGTATGGAGAGGAGAGAAGTAGAGTCATTATCAACAAGGGACTCAGTCTTATGGAAAAGAAGGGGAGGTTGTCCTGCAGAGTAGCAGAGCAGTGCAGCCACTGGAATTCAGGTAGTAGAAGTTCCTTAAAAGGTACGGAAACTCTCAAAACCTGCCCAGTAGGAGATCATGCAACAGAAAAGTGTATGTGGCTTTTGACTATGTAAACTGAAGAAAGAGATTCATAGCCAAGTAAACGTACTGTTTGCCAGATTATCACAAATGATGTTTTTTATTTGAGAAAAGTTTACTCTTGAAAAACCATTCAGAGTGTGCGGCGCTCAGTTTGTGCCAGAACGGAAAGGAACACCATTCTGGCACCTCCAGAAAGCACGTTATTGCCAGACCAGAAATGGCTTGCTTCTGGTTACCTTCCCCCGGAAGCAAAGCAGTGCAGGGCGCCTTGTTTGAACAGCTGTGCTGTAAGAACTCTGCGCTCAGTAGCAGCGAGCTTGGCTCCCAGCGCAGAGAAAGAGTAGCGGCGGAGGCCACACTGGACCGCATCTACTCCCGGCGCTTCACAGAGTGCAGCCACTCATCCTCACAGGCCTCCTTCCCAGTCCCGCAGCTGTGCTTCTCCAACAGCATCTCTGCTGGCTATTTCTGCTGCTAGATTATACCTGTGGTTCCCTCAGCCTGCTGTATTTAACCCTCTCCCCCCCATTACCGCGGCAATAGGGAAACATTCCCGCCACCTTTGTTCAGCTCAGTCTTGCCTATCTGGCATGAGAAGGTGGTCAGCAGACCTCCTGCTGCTGTCTCACCATGGCATGTCCCCTGCCTCAGCCCTGTTGCTCCAGGAGGCAGAAGGCAGCAGGCAGAACACCTATGGCTGACTCACCACCTGACAAAAGAAAGTAATTGAAAACAATCACTGTCAAGGCCTTTAAAGGGACCTCAGGCCATCAACAGGCAGGCCTGCCTGGATCCTCCCTGCCCACCAATGTAAGTAAAAACATTTTTTTTTTTAAACTTATTCACAAATTGTTTGAGAGGTGGGGTGAGGAGGGATGGGGGTGGGGGTTATCAGAAATTTATTTTTCCTGTTGCATGTTATGAAGGGCTTAAGAAACACAGGCCCCTCATGGCTTAGTTTTGTGAACAGGTTTAAAAATGTATTATTAAATAAAAGTTACCTGGGCTGCTACTGCTGGAGCAGGGCTAGGCAGAGATAGCATGCTGCTGTTTT
Source organism: Rhinatrema bivittatum (assembly GCF_901001135.1). Lineage (NCBI taxonomy): Eukaryota > Metazoa > Chordata > Amphibia > Gymnophiona > Rhinatrematidae > Rhinatrema > Rhinatrema bivittatum. The sequence goes on along the minus strand of NC_042616.1, from coordinate 228,740,605 downwards.
TGTTTTGGTACTGTCTCTCCCTCCAGTATCAGCTGTTTAAAGCAGAGCCAAAAGCTGCTGCTGTCCACCATTATGAGAAATCAAATGGAGCTGCTGGTTTAGTTTCACTGTAGCAGCCCAGCAACAATGACATCATAGCCTGCACTCATAAAGGGGCCAGGTTATATCAGCGCTGCAGGGGCAGGCACAAAAGTAAAATTAAATAGATCAAAGTAAAATAAAACTAAGATAGATTAAAATAAAGGCAAGGGGAGAAAGGACAAGCAACCGAGAACACTCACCAAGCTCCTGCAGCAGTGACAAGCTACCTCAGCTCCTCCGGGACAAGCCGCCACAACCCCCCTCACTGGGTGTGATAGAGAAACATCAGAGCACAGAGCAAAGCAGGGCCAGCAGCAAGGGATGCTGGGGTAGTCTCTATTGCTTGGCTGTATGAGAAAGGGTCCTGGAGAAAAAAGTGAATCCCGGTAAACAAGCCCATGTAGCCAAGGGAAAAAATAGTTTAAAAAAATGTTTGGATCAGATTGAGTGCTGGGGTGGCCAGTGCTATCCCCCATCACTTATGCAAGGCTGTATTGGTGTGTCTATGTGGCCAGGGAAAGCCCCTGTGCTGGGACTCCAGTCTAAGCAAAAAACTAGTCCAGGTTTTCCTGCAGGCATCCTGTATGTGTGTGTATTGTACAGCTCAAAAGCACGGGTACAAGTCTTATGGTTTTTGTCAGTAATTTACCTAGTGTAGGAGAACTAAAAAAGTAACGTGACTGGCCCCTAGAACCTTGTTTTGGGACAACACAGCTATTTTTAAAAGATAAGGAAAATTAAATGGAAGTGACTTACTCCTTTGCCATGTCACCAGGAAGGCTGAGAGGGGCAGTTCCAGGGAAAGTAAAAGTTTTTAAAAGTGGCATTGTTTTATAATGACATCAGAGGAGCAAGGATTTGCTTTGAAAGAAAGAGATTTTCCACATTGGGAATTAAGCAGAAGGCAGGAGGTTTTAGCGGAATGAAGAACTGCTGGTTGTTAAGCTCCAAAAGCCTGCACTCTAAGGGGAACAGCCAGAAATCAGTAACAGTGCTGCTACTGAGTTACTATGTCCCTAGGAGATTTGAAAGAAAGAGAGATAGAAAAAGAAGATTTGATTCCAGATCTTGGAGAGATTCCTGGCCCTGAAGGTATAGAGAAGGAGGAACAGAGTAGTTAATAGTAGAAACAACTGAACAGGAATGTAGTAATTGGTTTTTTGACTTTTTTTTTTTTTACTATTCTAATTAGAGGGGAGTGAGATTTTGTTTTGTGTGTAAAGTAAGTGCTGTTTCCCTGAAATTAAAGACACGAATGTAGGCTTATGCAAGAATACATGCAATTTTTGAAACCATGTGTAGTAATGCATTGAACGTACATACTTTTCCTACCTATTTTAAATGCAAAAGTAAAGTAGGACTTACTTGCATAAGTCACAATTTACATGCTAAGTGTACCAGTTTAAAACATGCGCTCGTAAATGAAATTAATTATTTTATCAATTAATTCACCAGTTCACCCAATCTTTCTCCAGGTCATCAAGACATTCTTGGTTCTTCAGCCTGAACTCCCCCAGTTCACCCAGACCTCCTATCCAATCAGTACTGTTGCGCTGGTGGTGGACTCTTGGCCTGAGGTGGAGTTGATGCTACCCATAGGGCAAGCCCCATGGGTCCCCACCATCAGGAGGTGAAACAGACCAGGAGACGGAGGCCGACTGGAGCTTCGCCAATACCAGCCCTCATTCCCTGCAGTTTGAGCCCTTGGGTGCCGGGGCCGGCTGGTCTTAGGCAGGCCTCCATCAGATGACTCCCAGTGGATATTGTAGCAGGTAGCCAGGGACAAGCAGAGGTATCGGAGGGACCAAGGCAGGTCCGGTTGAGGCAGGGATCCAGAGACCCAGGCGGAAAGGATGGGCCAGAAGCAAGGGTAGGTGATGCCCGGAAAGTAGAAGGCCAACGCCAAACAAGGCCAAGTCCAAGGAGATACCAGAGGCGAGGTCAGGAACAGGCTGGAGTCAGGACAGGCGGCGGAGCTAGGCGAGGTACAGTGGAGCAAGGGTCAAGGCTGGTAGTCAGTCCAGAGCGTAGTCCAACAAAGCAAGGGTCAAAGCCAATAATCAGTCCTGAGCATAGTCCAATGAAGCAAGGGTCAAAGCCAATAATCAATCCAAGGCAAGGGCTAGGTAGGAACCAGCAACGAAGTCAGGAACAGGAACCAGGAACGAAGTCAGGAACAGGGACGAGCAATGAAGCACACGACTAGCATGGAGACCTGTTCCCAAGGCAAGTAATGAGTAGCGGGCCCTGCCTTAAGTAGCAGGGCCTGATGATGTCATCATCCGGGGCCATGGGTTAGTTTCCCGCCACGGACCCTTTAAAGGCCGATGAGGTGCGTGCGTGTGCGCGTAAGAGGAAACAAGATGCTGAATGGAAGCTTCTCCTCGCGGCACATGTGGGAAGACCCTCAGGGAGCCGGAGAGGTCCGCAGAGGGGCTGGGAGTGCCCAAGGAGGCAGCAGGGGTGCGGGAGTGCAGGCGGCTGCCCACCGCCACCAGTGAGGACGGGCCAGGTCCGTTAGCCGGATGCCAGATGTGAGTAGGCCTGGTCACGGGCCTGCCGCTGCCAGGACACGCAACAAGTACTATACAATAAACAAATTTAATATCACTTATGGCAAAATAAGTTGGCTAATATTTATGTGTAAGTGCATTTTAAAATAGTAACTTAAAACATGAATTTTAAAGCCCAACGCATGCCGAAATTCGGGGGATGTGCAAATATGTTGGGCCAACGTGCACCAAGTAGATTTTAAAAGCTGCCGGGTTACATGTGTACTTGTTGCTGTTCGCACAAATAAAGTTTCCAAAAGGGGATGAGGCATGGGCGGGGACTGGGTGTGGCATTGGCACTCCTAGATTTTAGCATTAAATTTGTGCATAAATACTTACACACACTGGCCGCTGGGGTCTCCTGCCGTGTAACCTTACTTCTACTATAGATGACGTGTAAGTTGTAAAACAAAAAAGTCTAGGCAGATCAGCAGGGCTTTAAAGGTCAGGACTAACAGGGGATAAGGGAGGCTATTAAACTAAGTTGGTTTAGAAGTCCTAACTCTTAAATTGCTGAACTGGGAATGAACTGAGAAAATGGCCAAAGGCATGCATGGCTTTTAAATTCCCCCCCACACACACACACTTATGCAGTAGAAGTGGCATTTGCCCTCACTAGCCTGCATCCACTTAAAATTGCGTGCACATGTGTGCGTGGACATGCTATTTTATAACATGCACACATATATGCACATATGTTACAAAATGGGCCGATGAACGCATGCACATGTGTGCCTGTGCACCAGTTTAAAAGTTATCTTCCCCTGCTTAAGTGTTGACCCCCCCCACACAACACACACACACAGAATGCCCCTAGACTGTCCCTTTTTGTGCATGTATATGTGTGCACAAATGTGAAAATATGCACGTGTGTTCAACTTTTATAAAATATTGATTACGTGAATAGAGGCTACTTATGCACATATATGGTAATTATACACATACATTTTGAAAACTCCAATGAATGTATCTTACCGATCTGAAAGCAGAATTCAAAAGAGAAACTCATTTCTTTAAAAGAAACTTATCTAAAGAATATTGTAAAGTTTAAACTGCAGAGGACAGATTTGGCACTAGGTCAGTAATATTTTCAAAGCTAGATATTAAGTGATTTCTTATTTACATGCCTATTTACTGGGTGACTTCTCAGATGTAGAAAACTAATAGAAAGATGTGAAATTTTAGATACCATACCATACCACATGCATTACAAAACAATGTTGCATTTGATTCAGAGGTAACCTTATTAAGGGCAAATAGCTGTATTTTGCCAAATATCAACTATTATAAAATGCAATATTCACCAGAAATATTTGGTGAAGGAAGATATTTAATACAGCCGGGGAAAAGATATTAGGAATGTGCAGGAGATTGTGCCATATTAGATGCTGAATTACCACCCCCAGCTCCACCCATAAATCTTGTCTACATGAATTGATTCACCCAGATACATATGTATGCATATGCAAAGTTTACTTCTGCCTCAAACAGAGCCCCAGTAACTACTGACAAGATGCAGCTACCCTTCATTTCAAAGGGGCAGGGTTTTAACTGAACCATGCCACTCTACATTTAAAGGGAAACTTAAGACTTGGCTTTTCAAACAAGCTTTCCCCTAGAGCCAAGAACACGAAGAAAAGTCTTTTCAAGCCCTCAACGAGTTATTCAGATCTATTTTTTTCTTCCTTTGTTAATCAGAAATTTACACATGCTGACTTCAATGTAAAACTTATTACTTTGTTTTTGTTCAATGTAAAACTTCTTTTATTCTGTTCTATGTAAACCGCTATTTGTAGCGATAGTTACTGTTCTTTGTGAACCGGGGTGATATGTATATTATACAGGAACCTCCGGTATATAAATTAATTTAAATAAATAAATAAATAACTCTTCTAAAACTTTTGTTTTGTTTTCAAATTAAATTTTGTTACTCTAATGAATTCCCATCTATGACTCCATATACAAATCTCTCAGCAGTAACTTTCACAGTGTTTACCTAATTTTCATGACCTCTGTAAATTTTCCATGGAAGTGATACTTTTAAAGAGCCAGTGCTGCTTTTCCATGTCGATTTTTCAAGGGCTCACCTTTAAGCAAAGCACTTGGCTCTGCTTCTTATTAGCTCTAATCTGTTTCCTAAGCTACAGATCATTTCTCTCCTCCTTTCCTAATCCTCTTTAGCTTTTCTTTCCCAAGACAAGTCCCCGTCTGACTCTGACACTAATTCATTCACATCTAAAACAATTACAGTTTCATTCAACAGACTTTCAACTTAGATGTAGCGTTTTAGCATCTTCCCTACTCATGCATGCAAGGTATAGTCTGAAAGGCACAAGCCGTCACTACTGCAGCTATTAATAACCAAGCACTACATTAAACGTGATGCAATAATAACAATCTCGCAGAGGCTTTCTTGAGCACACATGACACAGCATCAGCAGCAAGAACAGCAGACATGGCTAGCTAATTAACAAGTTTAGTTATGCCAGTACTTCACGATCAGCCCTTGGGCATCCTGCCAGGTCTTTCCCCTCCAGATGCATGGAGATCCTCACACTTCCTTTTCAGGCTCGTCTGTGAAGGAGGGATCTCGCTTGTTAGTTGGGTGCATGGTCCACTTTCCAAGAGGAAATGGGAAACTGGCAGAGGGGTGCTTATGAATCTTTCTCTTTTCCCCGGCGTCCTTACAAAGGCAGCTTAGGGGGGTTCTATCAATCTTGGGTTTTTTTCCCCGTCTTCCCCCTACAGCTTGGAAGAGTGTTAATCTTTTTTTCTCTCTTCCCCTTTATTATCTTACCAAAGCAGCTTTATATTATTTATAGGTCAAAGGCCACTGATCTTCTCCATGCTTTTGCCTCTTCCTTTGGCGGTCTGCAGTGGCAGTGTGCATGTTTTGATGTCCAGAAACTCTTTTTGATCTCTAGAACTTCTAAAATGTCCATATTCAGGAAGCTGGCGAGTGGCAAAGCTATCCGGGTAGTTATCTGGCTAGAATTTAGCTGGATAGGTTGGGGACATTCCGGGGGTTGGGCGGAAGGTGTTTTGGGGAGGAGCGGAGTTAGCTGAATAAATAATTCGCTAACTCCGATATTCAGAGTTAGGAATATAATTTGTACGGCTAACTCTGCTCATGCTGCTGACCTGTCCTAAGGTTTGCCAGATAAACATATCTGGCTAGCTTCAAAATAGCCAGGTATATTCAGTGGCATGACTGCACTGCTGAATATACCCTGTAACTTAGCCAGATAAGTTTATCCAGCTGATTAGCCGAGCCACTTAACAGCTGAATATTGCCTCCCAGGTAATTCTAGCCAATATGACTCCTACCACCACCTCCTGCTAAACGTAGACAATTAGCACCCGAAATCTGTGCTGACTAAGTAAACATCTTGCAGCATAAATCCTCCTTCTCCTCCCCTCCCTGCATTACCAAACAGAATAGAAGCTGTGCACTGCCCCCCCCCCTCCCAAAACCTACCCCCTCACCTCTTGATCCCCTTGCAAAAAAAAAAAAAAAATTGCCCACTGGTGCCCGTTGCCTCCTACTTCCTGATCAGTGTACAGAACAAAGATGTTTGCTGCCTCTCTCCCAAACCTGTCCCATCCCTACAATTGTTAAAAAAAAAAAAAAAGATATGATAGCCATGGTCTGAATCCCCCTACCCCCATCCCAACTACCTGCTCATCTTAACCCCTTAAATGCTCCATTCCTTCCTGACCCTGAACCCCCATCCTTCAGATGAGTGCAGCACTTGGAAAACTGTTTCCAGGATGAGTAGAAGAAAAGCAAGTTTAGCTCCTCATCATCCTGCATTGAAACATGGGCATCATACAACAGGTTTTCAACAGCGTGTACTAGAATCTTCCCACTTACATAGGTGATGGCATGATTCACATCTGTGGAGGTTGTCTTAAGCTGACTGAGATAGGCGTGGTGCTCTGTGAAGTTTAGCAGTTTATGAAACGTGTTTTGTCCCGCGTGCCATTATGCAGCAGATGCACAGCACAGGAGGTTAAGTCTGGAGCATCAATAGAGTCATTGGTAGCACAAGATGTGGAATACATTGTGCCATCAATAGTAATCAAGGATAATGTATGACTGCACCTGATATCATTCAGTAGGTAGTCTGAACTGTAGAGTGGAGCATTCTTAGGAAGATGGATGTTATGCACTTGGTGAACAATGTTAAAAGAGAAAAATTCTGGGGAGCAAATAAATGAAAATGGAAGTTTTCAGCCCCCAAGAAACACAAAATATATGAGGTGGTAGGTGAGCGTAAGAGTTTTACAGATGGGGAACAAGACGAGAATTAGACCAAATAGAGATATATGTCCCTTGAAACTAGTTAGGTTGGCATTTGAATTAAATATGTCTGCTCACACAGGCTGGGATTAATGAGCTTGAATTAATTCAAAGGATCATTTAGTTGTTGTAACCATGTGAGATGATCTAGAAGGTAAAAGCATATTATCAGATTGTGTACCAGTGTTGACAGTTAAATAACAGTATGCTGACAGGACCAGTATCTATGCAATGAAAAGTTTGGAACACTGACTGTACAAATTAAGGTGAGCCATAGTGAATTTAGGAAATTTGGTGCTAGCTATCTGAATGCAGGGATTCTAGTAGCCAAAATTTCAACAAGAATCGTAATGAGCTCAATCTGTACCTGATTATTGGCCATAGCTAATGAAACATTCTTTCCTAACATGTATGTTTAATCTGTCAGTGTAACAATTTTGTTTTGAAAATGGGTGATATAAGAACAAAAAGTGTCAACGAGTACATTGGAAAGTAATTGTATGCTAGAAACATAGAAACATAGAAATGACGGCAGAAGAAGACCAAACGGCCCATCCAGTCTGCCCAGCAAGCTTCACACATTTTTTTCTCATACTTATCTGTTTCTCTTAGCTCTTTCTATTTCCCTTCCACCCCCACCATTAATGTAGAGAGCAGTGATGGAGCTGCATCCAAGTGAAATATCAAGCTTGATTAGTTAGGGGTAGTAGGGGAAGTAACCGCCGCAATAAGCAAGCTACACCCATGCTTATTTGTTTTACCCAGACTATGTTATTCAGCCCTTATTGGTTGTTTTTCTTCTCCCCTGCCGTTGAAGCAGGGAGCTCTGCTGGATATGCGTGTAGTATCAGTTTTTCTTCTCCCCTGCCGTTGAAGCAGAGAGCTATGCTGGATATGCGTGAAGTATCAGTTTTTCTTCTCCCCTGCCGTTGAAGCAGAGAGCTATGCTGGATATGCGTGAAGTATCAGTTTTTCTTCTCCCCTGCCGTGATTGGGGGAAGAGCTGTAATAAAGCCCTCCTCCTGTTTCACTCACAGAGGAAGCAGCTTTGAGCAGTCTGTCTGGTTGCAAAGTATGTGGGCACCTTTACCGCACACAAACTCTGTGGCTTAACCTTCCAAACGGAAACTGCATGGGACTTTCCCTGTGAAAATCAGGTAACATAAAGTTCTCGCCCTGAAAGCACCTGTGCGCTTTGCACCTGCTATCGGTGCCAGCAGCAAAGGAAGGGAAGGGAGGTAAGATCGCACATGTGCTTTGGAAAATGCAAAGCCTGTGAGCTGTTTTTTCCACCCCTGGACCTAAACATGCCCAAAGGAACAGCCCTCTCCGTTTCCAACGCGGCTGACGTTTCATGCGTTGTAAAACCCACAAGTACTTTTCAGCTGCTTGTTTTCAGACAGGCCAGTTTTATCCAGGTGAATAGTAGCTTTGAAAATTGCCCTCAAAGAGTGTCATTTTACAATGGGTCTTATATACTTGCCGGCTGTTATGCCCCCAAGTCCCACCGATTTTCAAAACAAACCTACACATGTAAGCTGGCACTGAAAATTAACCCGGCACAACTGCGTGCACACAGTTACACCGCAGAGATAATTTACACACAGGGACGGTAACTTTTAAACAGCCGCGCAGGCACACATGTACGTGCATATGTCATCTTTCGTCCAGAGACGCAGCCATTTTATAACATATGTGTCTATATGTGCATATGGTATAAAATAGGCTGAAGCTGCATACATGTGGGCACAATTTTATATGGACCCACACATGTGCATGCAAATGCCACCTCTACAGCGTAAGTGGGGGGATGACTTTAATAGAAACCCGCGCAGACGCAATTACCAGTTAAACCGCCCCATTCCCAGTTCGCCCAGGTAAAGGATTCCCCTCTTAACCTTGATCCTTAAAACTCTGCTGATATGCCTATATATGTTTTTCTTTTAGGACTTGCCCGCCATCCATAGCACAAATAATGTTACGTGCTAGGGGACCCTGGTGCGTGCTTGTACACATACGTTTTTTACAGGCTGCTTTCATTCATAAATCCAGGGATGCCCCCGCCCCGCCCAGACCTCGCCCATTTCCCGCCTCTATTGGGGAACGTTTCATTTGTGCGCAATACCGGGAGATACGCACGTAGATGGGCAGCTATTAAAATCCACGTGCCGCATGCCAGCCCAACTTGTGCACATATCTCCCGGCTTTGGCACGCATAGGGATTTTAAAATTCAACGATACTATTAAAAAAATCAGAGCATATGAACATAATTCCCATCCCCACTCAAATTCCACCCCCGGAACGCCTCTATCCTATAGGCATAAAGGGCCACAGAAGTCTCCTTGAAAATGAACTCAAAATGGTTTTCTGCATGATGACTGTGAGGAATGGTGTATGCTGAAATGCAACATCTGCAATATTTATTTTATTGTATTTATTCATTCTTATATTAGCAATGTCTAATAAAATCATTCAGTGTGGATAACAAAAAAAATTACCAAATACACCAAGATTAACAATACAGCAAAACATAAATCATAAAGTTAAATAAGCTTGATGTACAGTACAATCATAGCAGAATAAAACATTACATCTTTTCAGTATCTTGCATTAGCTTACATAATATTTGAAAGCTCAGGGTCATTCTTCTGCAGTCTGTAAAAGAGTCAGGTGGCACTAATGATCATAATATATGGAACATGTTTCTATGGCAATCATGTGAGTCTACTTGCACTGTGTCCATACAGGGCCAACATGGCATGCATCCTTTGTCAGTGAGTCAGCCAGTATGTCCCTTTCACCATGGGTCTCTTCTTCCTGTCTGCTTTCACTGTAATTAAGTGAATTCTTTGAAATACCACAATAAATTTTTGTGCCATAGTCCAAACTGATGAATTTTTCATAGTGGAACCATCTGTGGATTTGTCGTTATTAGCTAAACACCATGGCAGCAAAGCAATGGGACATCTAAAAGCAAAATCAGAACGTAAAACTATCTGTATTTCAGGATGTAACTCTTGGAACTAGTATAAACAAGCCAAAAAGGGCAGCTACCTCGAAACACTGTGCAGAAGCAGATCTACAGACACACTGCCTCTGAATAAGCACGTGCTCAGTGGTATATAAGGGATGTTGACACACACCATCACCATTTACTCTATGGTACTCATCTAGTCAACCTGATGCATCTCACTATGGACGCTAAACTAGTAAATACTAGAAACTACAAGATAAATACTTGTATTGCTAACATAACTTTTGGCATTAACACCCTCAACTTTGTCCCTAGCCATTTGCTGGGAAGCTGTCTTCTTTCATGGCAAAATGTTATTTTTTTTCCCCTCAGGCCTGAATACTTTCTAAATAGACTCTTTTGTAACGGTTGCAATCCAGGAAAATGCCAATATCTCGATCTGTTTGGTCAGCAGAAGGCAGCTCAAAATGATGGGGCAGATTCAACCCCCACCGAGCTTCAGCTCTTCTCTACTACTTTTGTCTTGCAGTCATAAGCTTCTGATATCTCCCTCCAGCTTCCCCTCCCTTTTCCAGGATGTCATAGCCCCCCCTACTGAAATTTAAATCCAGGACTGTAGGATAAAAAGCATTGTCCTTCAATAAATCCTGCTTCCTATTTTCTGAACTTCTTCTAGCATGAACTCCCGCCGCAAGAGCCAAATGAGAGGAGTCCATTTTCTGAAAAGGTGAAAAATTATTTTATGGTGAGCAAATGTAGAGTATTATGGTTTGAAATATTGGGAAGGGGCTACTGCATGCGAGTTTCAGACTTGTGTGAATTTAACTATTTTTTCTGTCTGAACCTCAAATGAGGTAACAGGCAACGAGGCCGAATTACTATAACTGGTGAAAAATTTTGCCAGCGGGGCTTCGGGAACTAAACTCATACAAACCATGAAATGTCATTGCTTTGTGTGTTTTGGCACATGAAGCCACGCTGGAGAAATTTTTCGCAGGCAATAACATTTCACATGAAGTTTGCTACATGTGAAATTTTATTCAAATTATAAATTAATAAGCTACTGCAATGCAAGATCATGAAAAGCAGCTCTTTAATGTTAAACTAGCTGACACCCATGGAAATTTCCCAGAGGCCCCTATGAATTTTTTTCCCCTCCAGACCCAGCACGGCCTGGTCTCCTGCTCGGAGCCCCAGTACAACCTACTCAGCCCCATAACAGTGCATTCCTCCCCCCCCCCCCCCCCCCCACCCCACAGCCCCAGGAACAGCACAGCCTGCCTCCCCCCTCAACCCTAGTGCAGACTACTTCTCCCAGCCCAAGCTGCAGCACAGCAACACATGCACATTCCCCAGAGGTTCCTATTTATTGTCCTCCCCCATCCCCAGCCTCAGCACAGCCTGTCCAGCCCCATAGCATGCCCTTCCCCCTCTAGCTCTAGAACAGCTTGACCCTGACCCTGCAGCCCCACCCTGACCCTTCAGCAGCCTCAACATTGCCTGCACTCCCTCAGCATAGGCAGATCCCCCAGACTGAACCCCCTTCCCCCCTCCTACCAGCCTGGGCACCTGCTACTGCAGCCTCCAGAGGTTGAACTTGTTATCTGAGGGACAGGAGCTCCTTGCACCAAGTACACCTGTACAATCTCTCAGCAACTGCTAGATAATTATACATGTGGCATTCAAACTGGTTAAAGACAGGAAACAGTAAGATTAAATGGTCAATTTTCTCAGTGGAAAAGGGTAAACAGTGGAGTGCCTCAGGGATCTGTACTTGGACCGGTGCTTTTCAGTATATATATATGAATGATCTGGAAAGGAATATGATGAGTGAGGTAATCAAATTTGCAGATGATACAAAATTATTCAGAGTAGTTAAATCACAAGCGGATTGTGATACATTACAGGAGGACCTTGCAAGACTGGAAAATTGGGCAACCAAATGGCAGATCAAATTTAATGTGGAAAAGTGCAAGGTGTCACATAAAGGGACAATTAACTCATGCTATAGTTACACAATGTTAGGTTCCTTATCAGGAGCTACCATCTAGGAGAAAGATCTAGGCATCATAATGGATAATACATTGAAATCGTCGGTTCAGTGTGCTGTGGCAGTCAAAAAAGCAAACAGAATGTTAGGAATTATTAGGAAGGGAATGGTTAATAAAACGGAAAATGTCATAATGCCTCTGTATCGCTCCATGGTGAGATTGCACCTTGAGTCCTGTGTACAGTTCTGGTCACCACATCTCAAAAAAATGTAGTTGCACTGGAGAAGGTACAGAGAAGGGCGACCAAAATGATAAGGGGAATTGAACAGCTCCCCTATGAGGAAAGGATGAAGAGGTTAAGACTGTTCAGCTTGGAGAAGAGAAAACTGAAGGGGGATATGATAGAGGTCTTTAAAATCATGAGAGGTCTAGAATGGGTAAATGTGAATTGGTTATTTACTCTTTCGGATAATAGAAGAACTACGAGCACTCCATGAAGTTAGCAAGTATCACTTTTAAAACTAATCAAAGAAAATTCTTTTTCACTCAATACACAATTAAGCTCTGCAATTTGTTGCCAGAGGATGTGGTTAGTGCAGTTAGTCTAGCTGGATTTAAAAAAGGTTTGGATAAGTTCTTGGAGGAGAAGTCCATTAACTGCTATTAATCAAGTTGACATAGGGAATAGCCACCGCTATTAATTGCATCAGTAGCATGGGATCTTCTTGGTGTTTGGGTACATGCCAGGTTCTTGTGACCTGGATTGGCCACTGTTGGAAACTGGATGCTGGGCTTGATGGACCCTAGGTCTGACCCAGTATGGAAATTTCTTATGTTCTTAATGCAAAAGAGGGATAGCCCCCTCTCATTGCTGGACTATTGTCTGTCTCTTAATTTTGTTCAAATTTCTAAGGGAATAGGGATGTTCAAACTAAAATTCTTTTAGTCTATTGGTTTAATTTATATTTATCTGTCAATGATCCTCTAGAAACTACAATTAATCAACTTATAACTACCCAGTAACACTTCTTATTGATTTTTGTTTTGAACCTGTTCCCTGTTATTGAAAATGTATAGGAAGTGGTATTTGGGGCTATGTTCTCTAATCCTTTGCTGCTGGAAAGAAGGGAATTGTGAAAGCTGGGCTGTAGGAGCTGAAGCCCAGATGGCTCATGTGTTGCGTGCCCCATCCACGCCCGGCCCGCGCACGTGCCTGCTCACCTTGCTAGCTCCTCTGCAGGTCACGGGTCGGCCTCCCCAGCAGCAGTCGCGAGCTCCTCCAGGCCTCGGTGTCCCGCAGTGGCAGTCGCCGGGCTTTCCACTGCGCACCAGGCCTCACACCAGAGTTCAGCATCCTCGGTGGCATTGGCCACACCCCTACGCATGCACGCTCAGACCACCCAGCCTCTTGTAGGGTCACGGGCAGGTCCTAGCTCCACGGCGCGCCCTGATTGAATGTGCTACATAAGGAAGTTCCTGCTTGCACTTCCTTGCCTTGGCAATCGGGTCGGCACTGTATGTGTACTAGTTTGCCTCCACGTTCACAGTCTTGTTCCAGCCTTGTTCCAGTGTTCTACTGTTCCAGCATCCTTCTGTTCCAGCATCCTACTGTTCCAGTCTGTCCAGCGTCCTTCTGTTCCAGCATCCTTCTCTTCCAGCGTCTGTCTGTCTGTCCTGTCTCCCCAGGTAGTACCTTCAGACTGTCTCTCTGGTACTGACCTCTGCCTGCTCCATTGACCATTCTGCTCGCTGCCTGGATCTTGATCTCTGCCTGCCTTGTGACCTCTTCAGACCTCTGGAACCTGACCCGTGCTTCGTTGACTACTCTCGGACTGACTTCTGGTATCTGACCTCTGCCTTGGCTGACACTCCTCGGACTGATCCACGGAACCTGACCCCGGCTGCCATTGACCACATCTCTTGATTCTGGCTCTCTCCCTTGCCTTGTCATTGCCTACGCTGTACTGGCCTTCCCAGATCCTCCAGGCCTACAGCCTAGTGACCGACCGCGCTCCCTTGCTGTTCATGGGAACGCCTCTCTACTGCCTCTCCGGGAGACCCTGCAAGGCCCACTTAAGTCCAAGCGGCCCGGGTCCCTACGGGCTCCACCCGGGGGGACCGCAGGCTTCCAGTGGTGAAGCTCATCTTAGCCTCTGTCTCTTCCAGTGCTCTGCCCCCTGGGGGCAGGTGCTTCCTGGTCCCTACCAGGGAGCTGTTCTCCACTGCTCCAGGACAAGGATCCACCCCCGAGTACAACATCATGGTGTCCTCTAGAATCATCTGCTGGGGCTATTGGGAGAAGTGTATGGATGAGCCTTCTGGTTCTCTGCTACTAGAAAAAGCTTAAATCTAGAAAACTCAATCTGTCCTCAGCTAGGGGATCTATGGAAGCTGAAGGATAGATAGTTTGCAATGTTCTCTGGAGTCCTCTGCTGGGAGAAATATGCAAATGTACCTACAGGTCCTCTATTGCTACAAAGAGTTCTGGGGATGTAAAAGCTGAAACCTAGATGGCTCACAGTGACCTCTGGAGTCCTCTGCTAGGGCTCCTGGGGAAAGTATATAAATAAGCCTTCCCATTCTCTGCTGCTGGAAACCAAAGCCTAAGCAGCTCATAGTGTCCTCTGCTGGAGCAAGCATACAAATGTGCCTGTAGGTTCTCTGTTTCTAGAAAGAGTGTAGAGGCTGTAAAAGCTCAAACCTAAACAGCTCACATTGTCCTCTGCTACTAGAAAGAATACATGGGCTATGAAAGATAAAACCTAGAACATTCATATCCTCAGGAGTCTTCTGCTAGAGCTACTAAACATAATATACAAAAGAACTTTTTTATTCACTGTTGCCACTAACAGAATTTATTTATTTATTTTATTTATTTAACATTTTTATATACCGGCATTCGTAGGACACATCATGTCGGTTCACAAGTAACTGAGAAAGGAAATTACAATGAACGAGGATGGGGGGCTAACTGGGAAATAGTTGGATAATATACTAAGCTGGATAAAATATGGAAGTACAAGGAAAGAGAGTTAACGAGCAAGGGTACAACTTTGTTGAACGACATGGAAAATTGGATATCCATGTAAGATTAAATATGCATAAACAATGTTCAGGAGGCGTGTGTGTGCACTTGTAAACTTAGAATGGGGGCTGTGGAAGCTAAAGCTTAGTTAGCTCACAGTCAGGCCGATACAGTAAAACCCGTAGGAGAGCGGGTGCTCCGAGGCGAGCGCGCGCTCTCCCAACGCGCACCCAGGCCACTCTTCTGGGCACACGATCAAGTATTTAAATGAGGGCCCATGGTAAAAGGAGGCGCTAGGGACACTAGCGCGTCCCTAGCGCCTCCTTTTTGACAGAAGCGGCGGCTGTCAGCGGGTTTGACAGCCGACGCTCAATTTTACCAGCATCAGTTCTCAAACCTGCTGACAGCCACGGGTTCAGAAAACAGACGCCGGCTAAATTGAGCAGTTTATTTCTGCTTTTCTGTACACTTTCCTGGTGCCAGCAGAAATTAACGCCAGCCTTTGGGCAGGCGTTAATTTCTGAAAGTAAAATGTGCAGCTTGGCTGCACATTTTACTTTCTGTATGGCGCGGGAATAACTAATAGGCCGATCAACATGCATTTGCATGTTGCGGGTGCTATTAGTTTCGGGGGGTTGGCCGCGCATTTTCGACGCGCTATTACCCCTTGGTGTATAAGGGGTAAAAAGAGCGCGTCAAAAACGCGTGGCCAATCGCGGGCTAACAGTACAGTGCGCTGCAGGGGAGCACAATGTACTGTATCGGCCTGAGTGTCCTTTGGCATCCTATGCTGGGGCTGCTGAGAGAAATATACAAATGAGCCTTCAGATTCTCTTCTACTGGAAAGCGTGCAGGGGCTGTGAAAGCTGAATCCCAGACAGCTCACAGTGTCCTGTGGATTCCTTTGCTGGGGCTTCTGGGATAAGTATGCAGATGTGCCTTCAGGAACTCTGCCGCAGAAGACAGACTTCTTGCTAAGAGCATTATGTAGAGAGATTCTGCAAAAGCCAGCATGTAAAAACATTTTCATGGACTGGCTTTTATAAGAAAGATAACTATAGCTCAGTGAGGTGTAGTTATTTTATTATTTATTTATTTTTTTGCAGACCCAGTTGCAAAGTTTTGCCTAAATGTTTGCCACCTATCTTATTGCATAGATAGCAAACTTTCACACAAAAGGGCTGAAAACCCATGAGAAATCCCATCGGTTGGTACATCATCTGCTTTGATTTTTAATGCTATATATAAAAAAAAAAATCTTTACAACTCGCTGAACTGGGCTAAGTTCATGGTCCGAAGTGCATATACTGCACATATGCACATGTTTTACTATGGTCAGTAGATGTTTGGAAAGTGCTCATTTAAGACATTTTACATTGAGAAATAGCACAGGTCTTAGCATTACCAAGGAGTTCAAGATGATCTGCATAATGTTTTGCACATTTCTAAGAGCACCCGTAGAAAGTTTCAAAAATGCAGAAAAGATGCTAAACTGGCAGGAATGGGGGGAATAAGGTGGTGCAACATCACAGCAATACAGATGGCGCAGGTTTGTCAAGAAAGTTGTGGAAGGTTTATTTGCAAAAAACAGCAAAGCTGTAATAACAGATGTAAATGAGACCGTTTCTTGAAAAAGACCCAGTTTAGAAAATTGGAGTCTGAACAGAATAAAAGATAGAATGTTTTAAAGAAAACAATACAGTGTTCCTTTCTATATATTCATCTATACTTTGTTAAATTAGTAACTCCTACCTTTGTTGTAAGTGTTCTGTTCTGTTTAGCACGAAGCATATGAAACAATAAAATATATAATAAAAGTATCCTTATTTAATATTGTTCATTTATCAGGACTTGATAAATTAGCTGCAGATAACCAGCCTTACTTATAAATATATTCTGTGATGGTAGCTAAAACTTTCTGACAGTGTAGTTCAAAATGAACATTATCTAATTTTCTAGGTTTCTTCTGAACCTCCAAATCCTTCTTTGATTTGGATTTAATTACTCACTTTTCCAAATCTGAACTCAAGGTGAGGTTCAAAGTCCCCATGCAGACCACCTGAGCCATTTTACAAATGGTTGTCGCAAGACACAAACCCAGAGTGGTAGAGACCACTCCAGGATCCACTGGAGCACCGTGGAACTGCAGGTACTGGCCAGGGGGTTCAGGTGGGTAGGCTAGGGTGTAGCAGCCGGAAGCCCAGGGGAGGAGGATAATTATTTTTTGCTAAAAGGGAATGGGGTGTGAGGGAGAGGAGGAAGAGGGAGAAGCCTGGGATAGAATGGGACATTTATAGAATTTTTTCATCTTTTGTACTACAGGACTGCACCAAGGGGTGGCAATGGTGGGATAAGAAAAGGGTCTCCTGAGACCCCCACGCGGTTTTTCTGAGACCTGGTGGTGGGGGAGGGGTGGTTTGTCACTCTTTGGGTCAATGAGCTCCTTTAAAAGATGGCAGCCCCGGCTGTGGAACCACCATAGCACACTTTTCACTGGGGCACCTAGGCTGTGATATTTTTCCCCCGGTGTTTTGTCACCAGAGAATATAGCACAGGGTTCAGTAAGCTATGGTATCAAATACTGAAGCTTGGTGAATCTCATGGCATATTTTCCTTCCCCCACCAGGGAACATACCGCATCTTGGTAAATGACACCCTAAATAAGTATCTAACGGAAGTATCTAATGGAATGCCTGAAGTCTAAAGAAGCATCAGAAGGAGAAGCAAACGTTGAACCCTGGCTTTCCTGGTTCTCAGCCTGCTACTCTACACACTAGGTTATTTCTGGTGATGGTTATGTGTACTTCATCCCTATCATGCATTCCTTCCCTAGGGTTTTGTACTCCACCTATATGACTCTGCATTTTCTGATCTAAAGAGGATAATTTTCAATAGTGCCTTAAGTAAGTGCACCTAATATTAAGCCTGTATTTTATAAACTGCAGTGGGAACAGCACGGTTTATAAAATAGCCCGTCATCATTGACCCAAAAGTATGCACATATGTTTCAGTACACACACATTCATTCAATGCAGGGATCCACATAGTTTATACATCGCATATACAGTATATTTTCCATATTTAAAAAAATTGTAACATGTACAGTTTATGCACAGAGGCAGGTGTTTATTAGACTTAGCTGATATATGCACATATCTTGCTTAGGAAAATCCATACTTGTACATGTCCTTCCAAGAGCCAGTTCACTGAGACCTCTACCTCTTGGCCCAGTCCTTCACCAGTTTTCATCCATCCTCTACTACTTGCTCAAGACCCCTCACACATAAATCTTCAGATAAAAGAAAAATAAAATATAATATCCGTGACTTGATTAGCAAGTGGAAATGCATGCATGCATGCATGTTTGATGATATTCCCTTTATGAAAATGTGCATATACTTTCAAACTACAACCCCAGAGCACTCTTTGTATGTACATACTCTTTGTATGTACATGCCCTCTTTGTATGTACATACTCTTCCGTGTGGTAGCAACAGTATGAGCACTCTCCAGCTATCTGAAAATTCACTTCCCATGCCCAGAGGCCACTTGCAAATATATAGGCCAATTTTACGCAGGTAACCACCGTGAATGTCACTGAAAATTACTCCGTAAGTTTTAGCTGCCACATATCACTCTCTAAAGCTTTATTAAGACCTTCCTCAATTTTTTTTCCATTCTTTGTCATGCATCAGAGATCTGGTAGATCTACAAATAACAACTTTCATTTCAGTCGATTTTTATTGCATTGCTTTCCTAAAATTCAATTTTTCTCAGCAGCTCGTCCCACCCTTACATTTCCTGTGCTTTATTTTATTTCTTGGTGCTTCTTCTTCAGAGAGTAGAGGAGTAGCCTAATAGTTAAGCACAACAGGATCATGAACCAGAGAAACCAGAATTCAAATCCCACTGCTGCTCCTTTCGACCTTGGGCAAGTCAGTTCCACCCTCAGTTGCTCTACAGTACCTGAATGTAAACCAACTTTGACATGCCAAAAAGCACAATATAAATCAGAAGGGCCAATATTCTGATTTATTTAATTTATTCCATTTTATTAGCAATAAACATTTTAAAAATGTGAAGGAGATGGTCTATGTATCTGGAGCATCTGTGCCTTATATAATAGCACTGTGTTAAACTTGTGAAACTAATAATAGCTGGCAGTTGTTACACCTGAACGATAAAGAATTATTCATTTTAATCTCATGTTCACAAGGTTTACACAAGGATAGATTATCTCTTAATTACCGAGTCATGGTTTGACAGAGTACAAACGTGCGATATGTATGACGTATCTTTTTCAGATCATGCTTTAATTGTTTCCAAACTGGTTTTTTTTTTATCAGTAGCTGGAGGTCACAGGCCACATTGGAAATTGTCAGCCTTGTTTTATCAAGGTAGAGAATGTGTTCAATACCTTTGCACAAGATGGGAAGAATACAGTGATCTCAATTCAACACAGGATGTCACTGCGATTACCTTTTGGAATGCTGTAAAGGGGTATATTATACCCTATCAAGTTAAAAAGCATCATCAGAATTCCTCAAACATTTTGAAGCTAACTAAAAAACTGGCACATTATAAACACCTTTTCGTACAACAGTTGACTTCAGACCTTAGGGAACAGATGGGGGAGATTCGTAGGGAGTTGGATGCTTTGTGGGAGGCCAAGGAAAGACAAAATATAATGTATTATCAGTACAAACTCAGTGGAGAAATAAATCTGGAAAATTGTTTGCCAATTGCCTTAAAAATGTTAGTCCTAAATCATTTGTTTCTAGATTATTATATCAGATTAAGCGTATCAGGGTATGTCTGAGATCCTCACAGTTTTTGAGAATTTTTTACATTGTCTGTTTTATCAAGATAGAGAATGTGTTCCACAGCTCTCACAAGTTGATAAGTTAAGGACTGAAGCATCCATTATATCCATTACAGAGGGGGAAATTAGGGTGGTTATACAAAATCTAAAATCAGGGAAGATACAATGACCTAATGGTCTGGGGCCCAAGTTCTATAAAACTTTGGGCCCTAGTATATTAACATCCATGAAAGAGATGTTTACAGTGGCACAGGCTTCAAGGATCTTGGGACCTGGACATAAACTGGCAATAGTGGTCTTGATTCCAAAACCTGGCAGGAATCCTGTATATCCTGAATGCTATAGACCCATAACATAAGAACATAAGATATGGCATACTGGGTCAGTCCAAGGGTCTGTCAAGCCCAGTATCCTGTGGCCAACAGTGGCCAACCAAGTCACAAGTACCTGGCAAGTACCCAAACATTAAATGATTAGATCCCAAGCTACTAACACTTATTGATTAATAGCAGTTTGTGGACTTCTAGGAACTTATCCAAATCTTTTTTAAACCCAGCTACACTAACTGCCATAACCACATCTTCTGGCAATGAATTCCAGAATTTAATTATGTGTTGAGTAAAAACAAATTTTCTCCAATTTATTTTAAATGAGCTACTTACTAACTTCATAGAGTGCCCCCCTAATTCTTGTATTATCCGAAAGAGTAAATAACCAATTCACATTTTCATGAGTTAGTAGACCTCTGTCATATTGCCCCTCAGACATCTCTTCTCCAAGCTGAACAGCCCTAACCTCTTTAGTCTTTCCTCATAGGGGAGCCATTCCATCTCCTTTATTATTTTGATCACCCTTCTTTGTACTTTCTCCAGTGCAACTATACATTTTTTGAGATGTGGCAACCAGAACTGCACACAGTATTCAAAGTGCGGTCTCACTATGGAATAATACAGAGGCATTATGACATCCACCGTTTTCTTTGCCATTCCCTTCCTAATAATTCCTAACATTCTGTCTGTTTTTTTGACTGCCGCAGCACACTGAGCCGACTAGTTCAATGTCTTATCCACTATGACGCCTAGATCTCTTTCCTGGATGGTAACTCCTAATGTGGAACCTAACATCATGCAAGGGTTATTTTTCCATAAATGCATCACCTTGCACATCCACTTCTCTTTTTTAAATCAGGATATTAAGATCCCTGATGCAGTGTTAGCATGTCAAGTTAATCAGGTCATTCAATCTCTAGTGTCTATTGATTAAACAAGATTTATTTCTGGCAGAAATTCTTCATCAAACTTATTGAAAGCGCCATTAGTACTCTCTTCAAATAAACAGCAATGTGGAGATAGTTTACTTGTTGGTTTAGATGCTGAAAAGTCTTTTAACCGCTTTGAATGGCCGTTTATGTGGTGGATGCTGGAGCAGTTTAATTTTGATGAGCAATTCTTGAACTGGGTAAAGGTTTTATGCGATCAGCCTTCTGCACAGATGCTAATCAATGGTGTGCTATCCAATTCTTTTTCTTTCGGGAGGGGTATGATACAAGGGTGCCCTCTATACCCTTGTTATACATCCTGATAATAGAACTTCTTGCTATCTGGTTACATAATATGATCACATTTCAAGGGATACAGTATAAAAGGAAATTGCTCAAATGAAGTATGTTTGCAGGCGATATCTTATTGTTTATTGGAAACTCTGTGACTAGCTTACATGATATTATTGTTAATATAAAGTCATACGGTACCTTTTCAGGTGTGAGGATAAACTATGATAAGTCAATAGTGTTCCCCCTAGATGTTGATCTCCACAGTAGAGAGATGGGAGAGTTGCCTCTTATGTGGAGTGTGGAAGGGATGCCGTATCTGTGAATACAATTTTTCTACTCCATTCAGGGCATGTATAGCAGAACAAAGTTGCTATCCTGGAAAAAGCAAAGCCACTGCTCAAGAGATGAAAATCATTTCCTTTATCCTTAATGGGGCACTGTGCAGTGGTTAAAATGGTCATCCTCCCCAAGGTGCTTTACTATATTCAAATGATCCCACTTTCATTCAGAAGTAAGGAAGTACAAATGTGTAGATCAATGGTCTCTACTTTTATATTTTACTTAATATTATTGCTCTGAAAGACCCCCTCTTCTTTTCATGGGAATTGCTGATCGATACCTCAACTTTGAAAATAACTGTATTCCCACAATTCAATAATAATTGTATAGACGCTTAATTTTTGACCGTCATAATAGGCATCATCGTTTAGTGCTGTTAGCCTTTATTTCTCGACCTTATGCTTAATCATAGGTCAGTCCTCAATAATTTTTTTCAAAAACTTTTTCTATATTTGCATCTTGTGACATCCTTCACCCATTAAAATTTGAAAGTTGCATTTATAACATTTCTTCGTATAATTATACTGAACTTTAACTTATTTTAATGCTGTAAAGTTTCTTTTTTCACCCGTCAGTTTTCAAAATACGGTACCAATGCCTGACACGGAGCTGTGCTTCGGACAATGAAGTCCTTTGTCAAGGACTTAGCTTATTAGGGCAGCATGGCGATTCTCAGCATTTTTTCGACATAAATGCTGAGAATTGCCGTACTGCCCTAATAAACTAATCCCTTGACAAAGGACTTCGTTGTCCGAAAAACGGCTCCGTGTCAGGCATTGGTACCGTATTTTGAAAACCGACGGGAGAAAGAAGGAACTTTACAGCATTAAGATAAGTTCAAGTTCAGTATAATTATATGAAGAATATGCAACTTTCAAATTTTAATGGGTGAAGGATGTCACAAGATGCAAATATAGAAAAAGTTTTTGAAAAAAATTATTGAGGAGTATGATTAAACATAAGGCTGAAAAATAAAGGCTAACAGCACTAAACAATGATGCCTATTATGACGGTCAAAAATTAAGTGTCTATACAATTATTGTTGAATTGTGGGAATACAGTTGTTATTCTCTACTTTTATATGGCATGGCAAGCGTCTAAGAATTAAATTGGATAGTATGATGTATGAGAAAAACTTGGGGGCTTATCTGTACCTGATTTTCAGGTATATAATACATCTTGCCTGTTGCGATACATACAAGATTTGGCCTCTTCCCACAATAAATATGACAACGAGAATTTATTGGAAGAAAGGGCTTTGCTATATAAGAGTATAAATATAATACATCTTCCTAGGGCCTCCATTACCTCTTTACATCTTAATTCATTCTGAAAAGGGACTTTTACAAAAGCATGGAAGTGGTGGCGGGAACAAGAACACATATCAGCTAATGTTTCCCCTTTTTCAACTTTTACTAGCAATAAAGGTTTTCCTGCCGGGCTTGAAACATCAGTGTTTCATACATGGGAAAGGAGGAGGGTTGTCTTGTCTTGGCCATCTAATACATCTGGACTTGCAGTGTTTGTGCTCTTTTAAACAGCTCCAAGACCAGTGGGACATTCCAAAAACTTTTTTTTTGTTGTTTTGTTTTGGGGGTTTTTTTGCATATCTGCAAGTTAGACATTATGTAATGGAAATCTGTAAAGGAAATATGAAAGAAATCACTTTTTCTGATGAGGATTAGATCTTCTAGAAACTGTTCCCAAATTTAATAAAATTGGTATATGGATGCGACCATCTAGACAGCCCAATGAGGCAATTGAATGTTGATTTAGGGTTTGCATTAGATGAGGCTGATCTCATGCATGCTTTTACAATGGTCTATCACTATATGACACCTGTGAAATTAAGAGAAGCACAATATAAAGTATTGCATCGCATATATATTTCTAGGGTTAAGGCTGTTCAGATGCACCTGTGGGAGTTTGATGCATGTTTAAAATGTGCACATCTTCAGGGAGATTTTTGTCACATGTTCACAGAATATCCAAAGTTAGGACCTTTTTAATAAAAAATATGCATGCATTTGGATACAATTCTGGGGTGCTCAGTCATGTGGGATGGTGGCTTAATCTACTTGCACTTATTCAATGGGGAAAGTAGGTTACCTAATGGTGGTCAAAGTTTATAGCTGTTTCCCTATCATTGGCCAAGAAAGTGATTTTGACCTGTTGGCATAATGATGAGATCTCATCCTCTGGAGTATGGAAAAAGGCGATACATCATAATGCACTGTTGGAAATATTGCAGAAAAAAAGATTTCATTAACAAAAGAAAATTGTTGTACCTTTGGGGATATTTCTCATTATGGGAAAAAGTACTTAAATTAGATTAACTTTTAACTGACTACTTTACTTGGGCTTTATTACTAGATCTACGATACCTACTTCTAACATTGTGAGTATGCAGTATGATTGTTGTATAGAAGGGATGAATGTGGTGTGTAACTATGGCCATGGGTAACCAAATTGATGAATAAAGAGATACAACGATTAAAAAATAAGAGATGGGATGCAGAATTTCATGTTAATCTGTTTAATTTGAATTTTCATATGTATCACTATGTAGGAGATTTTTGAGTCTCTGCTATGTTTGTTTTATCTCATGTTAATAAAATTATTGATTAAAAAAATTGTTAAACTAATAATTACTATTATTTCCATGCAATTATTATCAAAATTTAAAAAAAAAGGTTTACTAACTGGGTCTCTCATTTTGATACCAAATGTGTTTCAGCTTCACTTTCATCCAATATCTAGCCAAAAGCCATTTTGATTTAGGAAGGAAAAAAATGGAGATAAAAAAAATTCATATGTAAGAATATTGGACTTCAGTAGTTCCTCACTGCCTTTTGCAGTTTATCTAATAATATAGTGCATACTGCTGTTTTCTTTCATTGTGGCCTAGGCAGTGTCTGATTTTCCAGTTGTCTAATTCAAATGAGCAGCAAAAACCACTAAAACACCATGATGATTTATACTAGTCAGGGTTGTTGGAGGTCTTTTTACAGCAGATAAAAACAAATAACTCTACACAACCAAAGTATACTAATGCCATGATCACACTAGACTATGAGCTTCAGGAACACAAGCTGATGTGCTACTGTTTTGTAAATGCTGTAGCATTTTTAAATTATTGTAAAAAACATGTAAAAAACAAAACCCCATCAGATGGAAAGAAACAATAATAAAATATATATAATCCACCTGTATATATGGCTTTCTTCATTCAAAAGCAGAATGTTGCTCATTTGAAGATAAGTGACATCATAATTTAGTTGAATGAGTTCTATTGTATATAAATGACACTATAATTTATATCATACATAACTGTTTCAGCACAATTTTGGTGAACCCATGATTATAACAGTGGACGTATTTTACGGCTATCAAGTGTATGGTTATTCATGAATGAGTATGATGGCTCACCACTTCATTTGAATTAATTTAAGTACATAATAAAGAAAGACATATATACATGTGGATTATATAGATTTTATTTAAGCATTTTTCAATTAGTCATGCTAAACAATATTTTAATAACTAGGAAAATATTACCTATGACATTTTTGTTTGTTTTTGAAAGAACTTTACTATAAACAGCAGGTATTGTAACTGGTTACACATAAATCAGTGAACCTTACCAAAACTGATGTAGGTTAGGGAAGTACATTCATTTTCAAAGAAAATGAAAACTACAATGAAAATCCTCATTACTTTTTGTTAGAAAACAAAACAAAAAAAAACCCCCACTACAATTCTGGTTTTGTTTTGTTTTTTTTTTCATTTCCTTTAATTTCGGAAATGGAAAAAAAAAGTGCTATAGACATGCACCCCCATAATATAGCAGCAATTTTCAAAACTGTGGGGGCAAGTGTAAAGTCTGCAAAACTCATGGAAGAAAACATGGGGCAATTGGCCACAACCCCCCTCCCCACCCTCACACAAACTCAATATCAGACATACAAACATACACCTTCACACTCACACATAGATACCTACACCCACCCCCAGAGAGGCACATACACATCCCACTTACAGAGACACACCTAGACCCCCATTCACACAGACATATCCAAACACACCCCCATGCACACATATACAAACATACCCACATTCCCACTCACAGGCATACACCCATACACCCATTCATTAATGGACATACCCACACACATCCTGTACTCCAGCATACTCTCCTGCCTTACCCAAATCACATACCCACGCACTTACAGTACCCACTCACATGGACATCCCCCCACACACACTCAACCCCACTTCACATTAAGCACCAGATTCAGATGTATACGATATTTTACAGTCTTATCTAGTCCTGTTATGGGTGGCTTTCTTGTGTAGGGTGGGTAGGGAGTGGGGGCTTACTGGATGATGGTGCTGAGTAGAGAAGTGTATCAAAGTGTGAGTGCCCTTACCAGGTGGGAAGGCTGAGTGTAGGGGGATGAGGGATCCATAGTGATTGACAAAGATGGGTTAAGGGCAGGGAGTGGACAGAAGCAGGGAAGGTGTTGTCACTCAATGCTATCCTGTCATTTTTGACAGCTTTTCAACTAGTGACTACTAGAAAAGTTTGGATTCTCTACATCACATAAATTATAAATCAAAATATCAAAATGTATTATGTTGGCCTAGAATTATCTGTCACACTGTGATATCCTGATATATGAAAGAAGCCTATTGGATAATTGGATTTTTCATAAGCCTTTAAATCGAAACATTAATATATGGCATGTATAACTGATGTTGCAATATATGATTTATTCTGAAAAAAAACATGCCACACAGTATTAAATATAGGAAATAAATGTACTGTTTCTAGTGCAAATACTCCCACCCACATAATACATAACCAAAATGTACAGGGCAAGAAAACTAATAGGCGGCATATGGCTCCTTACCCCTAGATTCATCAAAATGAAATAATTTTTGCATGGATAATGAAGGGAAGTGGCTCTGACAATTTTAGAATTACCATGCTGTTTGCTTTCTATAGGTAGTTTATTGCAATGTGTGTTAAAGTTTTCACACCTGCAAAGTGCCCAAACGGGAGGGGGAGGGGGGAGAGAGAGAGAGACTCTTTATAAAGCTTTTATATTAACATCTATCAAATGAAATGTTCCAATACATATGATCTAAAGATCTAGGATATAAGATACAAAGTACAGAAAATAAATTAAAATAACAAATTTCACATATTACATATTAGTCAGTGCTTTGAGCTTTTTACAATCTCTCGTTAAATTTGTTCCTCATGCATCAATTGGTATATCTTGTCCTTCTTGTTATTGTAAATCTCTACATTCTGAGGTTTTTAAGTTAGGTTGCATGCATTTTTGAAAAGCCAAGTTTTTAGCTCACATTTAAATCTCTATCTAGTATCAAACATAACATCTCAGGTAGGGAATTCCAAAGTTTTGGACCCGCTATGGAAAACACACGATCTCTTACATGTGCCAGGTGCATGCTCAGTATTGTGGAGACAGTCAGCAGTCCTTTATTTTGAGATCTTAGTGTTTGCTGCTGTGTGTATGGTTGTAATGTCACGCCTATCAGACCGGTGTTACGCGAATGAATGACTTTGAATGTTAACGTCAATACTTTAAAATAGATCAGGGCAATCCCTGTACTGTAAGCCAGTGCAGTGAAATCAGCAAGGATGTAATGTGATCAAATTTCCTAATTCCTAACAAAAAGTCTTGCTGAGGCATTTTGTAGTACTTGTAATGGTTTTAAGAAACATGCGGGAAGACCAAGAAATAAAGAGTTACAGTAGTCTAGGTTTGAGAAAATTAGTTTGTAATACAGTTCGGAAGTTAATAAAGGTTTCAACTGATATAATATATGCAACTTGGTGTAACTTGTATTAATTAATATATTGATGTGCTTTTCCATAGTAAGTTTCTCATCTAGCTGGATACCGAAATCTAGTACTTGATTTGAGGGAGTAATTTGAAAATTACCCAGGTCTTGAGCCTGAGGTTTAGCTATCAAAGAGTTTCTACTTAACCAAATTATTTGGGTTGGAATTAAGGTCCATCCCCTCTCTCCAGTGTATAGTACAATATCTGCTTCATTACGATATCCATGAAGCTAATTATTCCTTTTCAAACAAGCAAAGTGCTTCTACAAATATATATATATATCTATATATATCTATATATCTATGTAGATATATCTATTTGTGTTCTAAATCCAAAGGGTGGTATGAAGGTCCTATCCAAATAAGTTAATTTATTCTTTTGATATTTTGCTAATTTGTTTTTGCAACACGTGCTTGTTTTTTGATATAGTTTTTCGTTTGCAATATATAGTTGGCTCTTTAGATTGAAAGTTTGAGATTTAGCCAGATTCACCCTACTGCTGACCAGATACTGAAAGTTTTAGCTGGGTAAGTCATTTGAACGGCTAAAAGTTATCAGGATAAAAAAGAGGCAGTGTGGGCTGTTCTGAGAGTGGGGCTTCCACTTAGCCAGGTAGGGATGAAGATCAGTGTTAGCCAGCTAAGATTTGCTGGGTAAGTCTGGTCATGGTAGAGAGCAGGTCAAGTTATCTGGGTACTTGTACCTGGATAACCTTAAACTTAACAGGCTATATGCCAAATATAGCCAGTTAAGGAAAACAAAACCTAGCAGGTAAGCAGGCCTGATCCCCTCCCCCCAAATAATTTTAGAAAATGCCGGTGCTTAGCACCACAAAATAAAAGAAGATGCAGCCCATAGCAGCCCAAGGTTCTCCTGCCAGATATTTAAATCAAAGGCCTGACCCCAGACCTCCCCTTCTGCCCCCCTCCTCACCCTCCCTCTCCACTTACAACTTCTACCCCCATCCTTTCGCCCTACCTGGAACACCCCCCTCCCCCCCCCCCAACCCCCAAGGTTTGCTGGGAGGCAGTGGACTCATACTGTGCTCTAGGCCATGTCTTAACCACGTCGAGCATGACATGCACTACCAGTGTTGCTTTCAGAGCAATGCTGGAAATGGCTGGGAGCACGGTAAGATTTTAACCCCTCCCGGCTTAGCCTTGAGGGTTTGGGGGGCTTCCAGCTGGGGTGGGAAGTTGGAGTTAGGGGTTTCATCTCTTAATTTCCTGTCTTCTCTTTTTCTGCACCTTTCCTCGTGAACTCCATCAATCAAGCAGGCTGCTCTTACCTGGTCCTTTCTCCTTCACTGGCAGCTCCTTAATTCCATCCTTTCCATGTTGCTGCACTGTATGGCTGGAATAGACTTACTGAATCAGTATGTCATGCTCCCTCTCTGGCCATATTCAAATCCAGTTTTAAAACTCACCTTTCGGAAGCTGATTTTAAATCATAATCATGTCTATAATAAATACATTGCCCATAGACTCATTTGTCATGCATGTTTGCCTTGACTAGATTATAATCTCCGTAGAGCAGAGACTGTTTCTTATGTTTATCTGTACAGTGCTGCATTTGTCTAGTGGCACTTTGGAAATGATAAATAGTAATAGCAGTAGATAGGAGGGGAAGCAGATTAAAAAGGATGGAAAAATATTGGGTAAATGCAAATGAATGCTCATTGTGCCATAGCCCCAGTAGAGACCAGCTTCAACTGAGCTGAGAACCAAAAGAAAGTAGCAGAATAAGAACTATGAGCACTGGCTACCCATAACAACGAGAACAGGTTTGGAAGGTTAAATGCTCATCACGCGCAACCCTAATGGAATACTATGACCCAGGAATAAGCAGGCAGGACCCTAGAAAAGACGGCAGGAGTCTGTTGTTGGCTTTGAGTGAATTTCTGAGCGCCTTGAGTGTTTTCTAAGCATATTTTTTTCTGGGTGTTTAGTTAAAGAATTGTGTTCTTAGTTATGTTTTGTGCTTGCTCAGTCTTGATAGCGGTGCTCTTGTGGAAAATGTTTCACAGCTCTTCACAGCCACTTCCATGGTGCAGCAGGAAAAGCATGGGTGACTGTGTCACTATACCTGCATGCTGTTAAATGCTTGAAAGCATTAATTTGTTAATGAGAACCAAGAGCTGCGGCGAAGATCTGTAT
This sequence comes from Rhinatrema bivittatum, assembly GCF_901001135.1. Classification (NCBI taxonomy): domain Eukaryota; kingdom Metazoa; phylum Chordata; class Amphibia; order Gymnophiona; family Rhinatrematidae; genus Rhinatrema; species Rhinatrema bivittatum. The sequence goes on along the minus strand of NC_042616.1, from coordinate 228,710,933 downwards.
ATTGGGCCGGATTTTAAATGCCCTGCGCGCGTAAATCCGGCTGGATTTATGCGCACAGGGCCCTCGCGCGCCAGCGCGCCTATTTTGCATAGGCTGCCGGCGCGCGCAGAGCCTCGGGGCTTTGTAAAAGTGGCGTGTCGGGGGCGTGTCCTAAATGACGCGGTGTTTCAGGGGCGTGATGCGGCGTTGCGAGGGCGGGCCCGGGGGCGTGGTCGAGGCCTCCGGACCAGCCCCTGGGTCGGGTGATGGCTCGCCAGCAGCCCGCTGGCGCGCACAGATTTACGTCTGCTGTTAGCAGGCGTAAATCGTGCAACAAAGGTAAGGGGGGGTTTAGATAGGGCCGGGAGGGTGGGTTAGGTAGGGGAAGGGAGGGGAAGGTGGGGGGAGGGCGAAGGAAAGTTCCCTCCGAGGCCGCTCTGAAATCGGAGCGGCCTCGGAGGGAACAGGCAGCGCGTGCTGGGCTCGGCGCGAGCAGGTTGCACAAATGTGCACCCCCTTGCGCGCGCCGCCCCCGGATTTTATAAGATACGCGTGGCTACGCGCGTATCTTATAAAATCCAGCGTACTTTTGTTCGCGCCTGGTGCGCGAACAAAAGTACGCTCTCGCGCAAAATTATAAAATCTACCCCATTGAGCATTAGAGCTTTAAAGTACAGCATATGCATTCTCATGATTTCCTGTGATCTCTAATAGCATGATGAATCAAAGTTTCTTAATGACTTTCTCACTGTGGGTGACAATTACCACAATAAGTTGCTGTTGGTACACATTTCTGTGAGATTTCTTTTCATTTCCTTGTTTTTTAAATAATTCTGCTGACATTTTTGTCGAAGCATCACTATATTGAAAGAAAAAAATTATGAAAAATTACCATTTGGACTGGTTATATTTGGACTGATGATAATACAAGATTCAATTGGTTTCTTTTGAACATTAACCATGGAATGATGGTCCTATCCAAATAAGTTAAATTTATTCTTTTGATATTTTGCTAATTTGTTTTTCTCGAACTTAGCAGACAAATCCTTCTCAATATAGACCTCTGGATTTCTTGCCAATCACCTAGGAAGCCTGGGCAAGGAATCAGAACTAAATAGCAACACTTGAGAATAAAACCAATAAAATATGTAACAAGATAAAGGATCGCAATCTTACATCAGGATCTTTTTGCCCACCACGTTTTCAAGAATACAAAAATATCTAACACCATTAATCACTTATGATCAGTGCATAGGTATCTTTTCACATAAATTCTTAATTATCAGATTCACTTCCTACTGTATTATACCTTCATCTTTTAATGAATTTATTCTTCAATCTGGCACTTTTTTAATACTGCTTATTTTTTTTTTCTGATGTGTAGTACACATTTGTTTGAACTGGTTTATTCCTTCAATGGTTACTTTTGTATGCAATACTATTTCATGCCCTTAAAACTCAATTTTCAGGCATTCAGGATTGAGATTATATACATACAGGGAAGCATTACCTTTTTCTATGTGACTGGATCATTTGCAATTTGCCAAACATTAGTTGTTCAATTAAATGGTTGTTGAAACCAAAGTGGATTTGGTTGTTTGATCAAATATGAGATCTGATTTTACTTTGGAACAAAGATTGAATATTTCTTTCTTTTTTTTTTTTTTTAATATTCTGTTTATTGAGATATTAGAACATTGTAACAGTATATACAGAAAATACATCATAAATATACAAAACATAGGTACAAGAATTGCCTTGATAAGAAGATGCTTTATGAATAAAAAAAACCCGATATTCTTTTCTGTGCCTTTTTCATTTTCTCTCCAGCCACATTCATGTACACGGTCATACACATTCATAACCCACTCCAACCATACGCGTACTTATTGAATGTCTAACATCACTTCTCTCAGCTTACTGAGAGGCAACTCTAGCCTTGTTAATCAATATAGTCTATATCGTTTAAATAATCTATATAACCGGCTGCAGCATACCATCCTCAATTAAAGACTGAGTATTTCAAGATGATTGAAAACAAGTGGGAAATTGTACTCAGCGGTGATGAGCTTTTAAAGTGAAAGGGATTCAGCATCACATGCTTAAAACTGGCATTTCAATGAAAATATATTACAAAAATAGAGATTGGACAAAACTGGGTAGTAAAACTGTAGCTTCCTCTGAAAAGGAGGGCATGGGAGGAGGGACTCAAATTTTACCAAACAAAATCCAAGGCAGGATTTCAGATAAGAACAGACCCAAAGCCAAGAAAGACTGGTGGTCAACAAGTGCCACAGAGCGCAGGTTACTTCTGCATCCGAGCTGCTAAGAGTAGAGTCACAGCCTTTGTTCCTGCTAGGGAGCAGGAACTTCCACGCCTCCCCACCAGAGAAGGATTTAGGAGTTTCCTACCCCTAGGCACTGTTGGGTCCTCTCTTCCCCCCACCCCCTCCTCCCAGGTAAGGTCAGACATTAGTGAGCAGGATGTGTAAGGCACAGTCCCACAGTTTGCTGCGGCAGCTCAGGCATAGATTCTGTGGCAAAAACTGGAAAGAATCCGAGGCACATGTACATCTTTCATATTATAAAAATTACTCAATTTTCCAACCTTGTGTCTGTATAATTTATTTTTTTTATTGGGTGAGGAAAAGGGATCTTAAGTATTAGTACAGGAAGGAGATCTCAGGGATGGGCAAAAGGGAAGGGGAGGGTGAGACGACCAGGGATGGGGAGAAGAAAGGAGGAGGACTGGGAATGGGGTGAGGTGAAAGGAATGGGGATAGGAGGGAGGAGTATAAGAAGGAAAGAAGACTGAGGATGGAGGGAAGAGAAGTAGAAAGTAATGGGGATGGGGATGATGGCCTATGGGGAAGGTAGAGGAAAGGGGGAAATCAGGAATCAGATGGGAGGAAAAGAGGGAGAGGGATGAAAGTTCTGGGACGGGGAAAGGGAGTAGGGCATGTTGGGAGGGAGGGAGGGAGGAGGATCCAGGATCTGGAGAGAAGGGAGAGGAAAGAAGGGAGGTTCCAGGATCTGGGGGATAGAATCTGAGATCAAGGGAGAGAGACCTGAAGTGCAATGAGTGGGAGAGGAGGGAGGAATCCCTACTGTGCTCTAGTCCTGCTCCTTCTTACATCTCCTCTCTATCCTCTCAATCTGGCACACACACACACACACACACACAGAAAACAGCCTCAGTCCCTTCTCTCTCACAAACACAAACACTGCCCCTTCCCCCCATCTGACCCCGTCATTCCTCAGCCTCACCCAGGGGCAGATTGGCCGATCAGGGGATCGGGCATCCCCCGGTGGGCCGATCACTCCAGTCACATGGTCTGCCATGCGCGGCCGTGACAGAGCCACGCTCGGCAGACCACGTGATGTGGCCTGGGCGGCGAATACCCGGGCCGGTCCGACATCGTGAATCCGCCGCTGGCCTCACCCCCAATAATCCCCACACAGTGCCTCCTAATATTACCAAACTGATCCCCCTTTGCTCTCTGTGCTCCAGACTCACCCCTTCACAATGGGCCGGATTTTAAGAGGTATGCGCGGGTGTAGATTTGTGCGCGCAACCCGGCGTGCACAAATCTACGCCCTATTTTATAGCATGCGCACGCAGCCGCGTGCATGTTATACAATCCGGGGTCGGCGCGCGCAAGGGGGGTGCACACTTGTGCACCTTGCGTGCGTCGAGCCCTAGGGGAGCCCCGATGGCTTTCCCTGTTCCCTCCGTCCCCCCCACCACCTTCCCCTCCCTTCACCTACCTAACCCACCCCCCAACCCTACCTAAACTCCCCCCGAGCTTTGTTTTTAAAGTTGCACCTGCCTTTGGGCACTCGGCCGGCGCTCGATCCCCCAGCCTAGAGGCCCTATGGAGGCCTCTGGCCACGTCCCTGCCCCGTCCCGGACCGCCCACGCCCCGCCCCTTTTTTCAAGCCCCGGGACATACGCGTGTCCCGGGGCTTGCGCGCGTTGCCGGGCCTAAGCAAAATAGGCTTGGCGCGGGTAACCACCCTGCGCGCGTAAATCTAGCTGGATTTGCGCGCGCAGGGCTTTTAAAATCTGGCCCATTTTGTTCCCTGCATGCTGCCTGGGAAGGGAGGGGCTGGATTAGGAAGCAGAGGGTTATTCTCCACTGAATGAAATTCAGCACAGCTGTAATCTTCAGCTAGCCTTCTGTCCCTGTCCCCGTCCCCCCCCCCTTCCCAGATTTTGCCACCCTGGGCACAGGCCTATTATGCCTGTTAACAAATCCAGGCCTGCTCCCCACCCCCAGAATCACAGCCATTGTGTCTGCTCATGTGGGATCTGGTCACAGCCTATGCTGCTGCTGCTTCTGGAGGTGAGATATCCTACTCCTCCACACACTCAAGTCCTTGGCCCAGAGCTGATGGGGTCTTATTTTCCTGGCCAGCTCAAACCTCTGTCCACCCACCCACACAGGCTGTGCCCACCCACCACCCCCCCCCCCCCCCCCCCCGCTCCTCCTTTCTCTCCACCATCTGCTGCCAAATCAATAATTGGTTCTAAAACACGACAATTCTAACCTACTCTACGTGCAATGCCCATAGATCTTGTGCTGTCGTAGAACCTGCCAACACGAACATAAGAACATAAGAAATGCCATGCTGGATCAGATCATGGTCCATCGAGCCCAGCATCTTGTCTCTGACAGTGGCCAGTCTGGGTTTTAAATACTCAGCAGATGCCGTAGAGTAGTTCTTTTTTCTGTTATTTACTCCCAAGGATAGATATCGCTTTATTTACTCTACCTGGCTGATGTTTTACGGATTTTTCCTCTGGCAACAGATTCCACAGCTTGATTGCATGCTGAGTGAAAAAGCACGTCCTGTGATTTGTTTTAAATCTCCTGGTTGTTAGCTTCAGGGAGTGTCCTCTTGTTTTAGTAGTATTGCAAAGGGTAAATAACCATCCTTTATTTGGCTATTCCACCCCACTCGTGATTTTGTAAACTTCTATCATGGTTCTTCTCAGCAGTCTCTTTTCTAAGCTGAAGAGTTCTGAACAGTGTAGCCTCTCTTCACAGAGGAGCCGTGCCATTTCTTTTCTCGTTTTTATCATTCTCTTCTGCACTTTTTCTACTTTCACTATGTCTTTTTTGATATGGGGTGACCAAATCTGCACCCAGTCATCAAGATGCGGTCGCACCACGGATCGATACAGAGGCAATATGATGTTTTCTGTTTTATTCTCCAGTCCTTTTTGGATCATTCCAAACATTCTGTTGGCTTTTTTGACTGCCGCTGCACACTGAATTGTGGATTTTAGTGTATTGCCACAAGGACTCCAGCAAGGGATAAGGTACCTAAATGGGGGGTGGGCTTATGGGTAAGGCCTGGCTGGGGTGGCGGAATAATTTTCATTTTTTTTGGCACCGTGGGAACAGTTTCTTTTTGGTTTTGGTTTATTTGTTTCATGGTGTTTTTAATTTAATGTTTATTATACCTCAGTAAACGAAATGAACTGAAAAAAGCATTAAACAAACTGAAACCCGAACAAAAGAAAAAACATGGAAGCAGAAAACCAAAAGGAAAAAAATTCCCTGCACACCCCTAATCAAACTCCTCACTGTGCTTCAGAGAAGCAGGCTGTATAGTTGTAATATGAGTTTAAATTAGGCTCTAAAAAGAATTGCTAAATCTTGACACATATATGAGCAGCTTATTATCATGCAATTGTGCAGTGGTTGCTTGATCTTGTTACTGATGTGCCACATATGAATAAGTGATTAATTACCACAAAGGCTAAAGCAGAGCAGAGTGAGAGTACTGTAGCTCACCCTGAAAGAGGGGCTTAAACACGTTTATTGCCCTTTAAGTGCATTTCATTAAGGCCAATTAAGGACTTTCATGTCTTATTAGAAAAATGAAGGAGATTTATGAGGTTCTCATAGGTTGTAAATGCTGGGGTGAACAGATAAAAAAAAAAACTGAACAGAAATGAGATAGTTACTAACTAAGAAATCCTATAAAAATGTCCATACCAAGTAAATATTTAATTAATTAAAGTGGCAGCTTAACTTTAGAATGAAATCTGAAAAAGATAATGTACTGACATTTCTATTACACATTCATTAGTTTCTGTGTCGTCTTCTTATTGTGTAGTCTTAAGGATTTACTTTCAAGTCAGGGGATAACTTTCTCCCTGCAACTTGCTCCTGCTCGAAGAACCTTTAACCTATGTGCAGCATGAGCAGCATAAATTAATTAAGCAATAAATCCCACAGAATAAGGCATTTAGAAGTAATATGCAGTAGGGACCTGCAAAGGATGCGGCTCACCCATGGAGAACCAGATGCTGCTCACACTTCCAGGTCCTTTTAGTACCGCTAACATAATAAACCTGTACAGAAGGATTCCTTGCCATTTCTAAATCTCCTAAAGTGCTTCTGAATTTTAAAAATGCCAAGAAAAGATCAGAAGAATATGTTTAACAGCAACTGGGAAGAAGTGCTTCCAGTAGTCTGTTTGCACCACCAAGTCTTTCTTAGTGGGATAACAGCCTTTGGAGGTTGGGCTTCCTGCCTCAAGTTGTTTAGAATATGTGATGTGATGATCGCATTGTACACAAATGTCGGGAAGCCTGCTGAAGATGAATTCAAGAAGGTGATGCCTTTCAATTATTAGCAAAATAAGCAATCACAACCTGCTTTAAATACATCGAGTTTTACATATTTGATTTTCCAAAGATAATAATGACGTGAGAAGAAACCAGCTGTAAAAAAACCTAGCAATATATGCTCTTTGGCACGCAAATGAATGTTATTAAAGAAAGCCTGAGATGCTGTTCATGCAGCATTTTAGACAATGGATGGCTTAAAAAAAATTGAAGATGCTCCTCGTATACAGTAGGACTCAATTCACACCAAATAAGATTGGTATCTTGAGGCATGAAATTAAAGTTGTGCTGAAGGTCAACTGCTGTAAAAAGACTTATCTGTTGTAAAAACAAATTCTCAAGATGACCTGAATAAAGATATCTGGGACATTCAGAAGGAGGGATCACACTTCAGACTCTCCACTAAACTCTCAGCTCTGCTCACAGGAATAAATTTACCTAAATTACTTAGGCACCTTTTATTCACCTCCTGGATCCTTCAGAAATGAGAATAGTAATATATAGAATAACACAGTAGGTGACTGCAGGTAAGGACCAATTGGCCCATCCAATCTGTTTGGTTGTCTTCTGGTTTAATACCAATTTGGATAGATGATCTTATAAATACCCATACTTAAACCAACACCAATTCACCCCCTCTTCCCCTATGAAATATATTTGCTTCACTCTCAGGTATGGATAACTCTGTACTGACACCAGGATACAGCATCCCCATTCATTTCAATGGATGGTGTTTGACATGTCTAATAACTTTTGCTGATATTTTTAATAGAAAATAGTTCTGTATTAAAGCATTATCTTTAACTCTATTTAAATGGCTACATAAAGAGGGCAATTTTGAAGACTATTTATCTGCATAAATAGTTATTGACCCAGGTAAACTGGCATGTGTGCAGATTTCCTTTCTCTTCCTGGACTTAAGTATGTATGAACTTTCACAGCACACAGAGTTTTTACTAGATTGAGAGGAAGCATTCCCAGAGGGGAGGAGAGAGCAGGTAGGGAAACAGTGTGTGAAGATTTGATTTTCAAATCTTTTTTTTTTTTGCTTACATATGCAATGCCAAGTCAGACCAAAGGTCTATCGAGCCCAGCATCCTGTCTCTGACAGTTGTCAATCCAGGACACAAGTACAGTAACCAGCAAATCCCAAAGACTAGATTCATTCTTTGTTGCTCACTACCATGGATAAGCAGTGGTTTTCCCAAGTCAACTTGACCAATAATGGTTTATGGACATTTCCTGCAGGAATTGGTTCAAACCCCTTTTATACCCACTATGCTAGATGCCTCGGCCACATCCTCCAACAACACATTTCACAGATTGTATGTTGAGTGAAAAATACTGTCTCCAATTTAGATAAAATAAAACATGATAGCAGAAAAAGACCATATGGCCTATCTAGTCTGCCCATCCAAACAACTGTTCATCTCAACAATCCCAACCACTCCCTTAGAGATCCTGTGTGCTTGTCCTATGCTTTCTTGAATTCAGATTTATTTTAAACCTGAAACCAGTTAGTTTTGTGGTTTCCTAGTCTTAGTACGATTAAAATGGGTAAACAAACATCCCTTATTTTTCTGTACCACCCTACTCTTGATTTAATAAAACTCTATTATATCCAGTCTCAACTGTCTCTTCTTCAAGCTGGAGCCCTAACCTGTTTAGCCTTTCCTCATGGGGGAGCCATTTACATTCCCTTTATCATTTTTGTTGCCCTTCTCTGTATCTTTTCCACTTCCAGTAAGTCTTTTGTTTGAGATGGGGAAACCAGAACTGAATGTAGTAATCAAGGTGTGGTCACAACATGGATTGATACAGAGGCAATATGATATTCTCCCATGCGTATGTTTTAAAATGTACCCCTTTATTATGCTAAGCAGATTCATGGGGTTATATTTAATTCTAAACTGCTATTTAGAGTTGTTAAATATTTAATTAAAGACCTGACATCTTTCATCTCAAGAAACTACAACTTTACAAAGACCAATTGCAATGAACATGCCACTGCATTCTTAGGCAAAATCAATAAGTTGAAAATACAATTCCCTATCTGTTCTACAACAAAAGCACCTGAAGATTCTAATGGTCTGGTTAAGTGGTCCACATTCGACAGAGTATTGAAACTGGAAATTTGTCAAATCATTACTAAAATTAAACCCGTCATTCACCCACGTGACCCAATTCCAGCCAGTTCCTTGAAATAAGTACACGAGGTTATCACTGACACAATCCCAACATTAGTTAATCTGTCTCTCTAAAAAGGAACTGTTCCAAAAGGGTTAAAACAAGCTGTGATAAAGCCAATACTAAAAAATAAGAATGGTAGAACTGAAGGTTGGGACAACTATCGCCCAATATCCAACTTGTCTTTTCTCACAAAAGTTCTTGAGAAAGCTGTGATCTCGCGGCTTGTAAATCACCTGGAAGATCAAAATATTCTATCCCCAAATCAATTTGGATTTAGGAAATATTATTCAACTGAGACATTACTCCTCTCTTTGATGGACCCGGTTTTATGAAGGCTTGATGCAGATGAATCTTACTGTCTTGTGCTAAATGACTTAACGGCTGCCTTTGACACTGTCAACCAGAACCTGTTATGCCATGAGATGGAAAACATTGGGATCAACAGCAGGGTCCTCAGATGGTTCTCCTCATTTCTAGCTAACAGAACATTCCAAGTCAAATTGGGCAACCATATATCTGATTCTTTCCAGTGTGATACAGGAGTCCCTCAAGGCTCAGCCCTCTTAGCATTCAATATTTACATGCTCCCACTGTGTAAATTATTGACAAACCTAGGAATAACTTTCTTCTTGTATGCTGATAACATACAGTTTTACATCTCTCTCTCCAGATCATTTGAAAATAAGCTTCGTTACCCTCCACATACATGAAAGCAATTCAACAAGAATTATCGCAACTTAAATTAACACTAAACCCCCAAAAAAGACTGAAATCATTTGGTTGAGTAGAAATTCATTGATAGTTAAACCACCTGCCCTAAATCTGGGTAATGTTCAAATTAACCATGCAAATCAAGTAAGAGAGTTAGGAATACAGCTAGATGAGAACCTTACAATGAAAATGCACATCAGTAAATTAATCAAGACAGGTTACACCAAATTGCGTATATTTCATCAGTTGAAACCATTGCTAACTTTTCAGGACTTCCATACTGTACTACAAATTTTAATCTTCTCAAACCTAGACTACTGTAACTCATTGCTTCTAGGACTTCCAGCATGTCACTTAAAACCATTACAACTATTACAAAATGCCAAAGCAAGCCTCTTAATAAGATCTAGGAAATATGATCACATTACACCCTCGCTGATGTCACTGCATTGGTTACCAGTACAATCCAGAATCTACTTTATAACATTAATGATCATTTTCAGCATCATTCATTCCAATGAGACCGGTTTGTTAGGTGTGACACTACAACCATACAAACCACAATGAACACTAAGGGCCTCATTTTCTAAAGTATCGCAGGCCTGCGATACTTTAGAAAATCGCGCTAACGGGGGGGGCGGGGGCCGAAGCGGGGGGGCGGTCCGGCAGGGATCGCACCGCCGCGGTGCGATCGCTGCCGGCATTGCGCCCAATAACTACACCATAGAAAGTGTAGTTATTGGGCGCGAAATAGAGAGCGAAAAGGGCCTTACCTTTTCGCTTGGCGCGCTGTCCTCGCGAAGTCGACCCCGGTGACGCCCCCCGACTCCTCCTCTTCCGGGGCCGACTCCGCCCCGATTTCAGTAGCGCAGACCTGCGCTACTTTCGCTAGCTATCGCAGGCTTGCGCTAACAGCGCAAGCCTGCGATAGCTTTGGAAAATGAGGCCCTAAGATCTCAAAATAAAGGACTACTGACTGTTCCCACAAAATGGAGCACACATCTGACACAAATAAGAGATTGTGTGTTTTCCAATGCGGGCCCCAAACTCTGGAATTCTATGCCTGAGAAGTTATGTACTCTATCAGATAGAAAGAAATTTAAAGGAGAGCTAAAAAAATGACTATTCAAAAATGCATATAGATTGACTTAAAAACCTCAGAACATACATAGCCACAAAGTCAAGGACATAAGATAATAATCGAATCATGAAGACTATATCAAACGAGAGAATGTAAGATTCCCAAAACTACCCACTAAGATGTGAAAACTATCATTTTAATTTATATTAAATACTCTTTGCCTTAACTACCAGATCTATCATTAATATGCTCTAGAAATATCACTTAATAAATATTAATGCCTGTCTATGAATAACACCTCTGAAACAAATCATTGTGTGTTGAACTATAACTATGAATGTCACATCGTAAACCGTTGTGATCTATAAATAGAATGATGGTATATAAAATGTTTAAATAAAATAAATAAATATTGCATACAATTTAGCTGGCAAATATGCATATAAGTTACACCAATTTTCAAAGAGGATTTACAGGCATAAGTTCACTTTGAAAATTATCATGGCAAAATAACGTGCACATAATTACATCTGCTATTTATTCAATGGTGTTTAATATTTTTATTGAGGAAATTATTTATTTATTTATTTATTTATTTATTTATAACTTTTATATACCGACATTCATGTGCAAAATTACATATCACATCGGTTTACAGTGAAACGATAAAAGCAAACGAATGCATTACATCAAACAAGGGATACAGGTAACTGGGATCAAAGTTACAAATAAATACTAAGCTCTTCATGAGAGCAAGAAGCTAAAAATGAACAGTATCACATTTCTAGGATACATAAAAGGGGATCAAAAGTTAACTTTGCTAGAAATGGAGTCTAGAAGGAACAAAACATATGAAAATGGGTGAGAATGGACCAATGGGTAAATTACCAGGGGATGGGATAAAGGTGGAGAACAATAAGCCAAAGGATGAAGACAAATTTACTGACATGGGAGGTAGAAGGATGCATAACCTGCCTGCGAAGTTATGCCTTGTTCAGAGAACGAAAAGCTAACTAAAAAATAGTCCAGTTATTAGAGGGAGAGATGGATGGATCATCTGAATTAAGGAAAAGCTTGACAGAACAGCCAGGTTTTGAGTCTTTTTTTGAAGGTTGTCGGGCATCATTCTTGCCGAAGATCTGGCGGGAGAGCATTCCATTGTGGAGGGCCAGGTGTGGAAAGTGCTCATTTCCTTAAAGAGGATTTGGCAGGGGGGGCGAAGAGAGTGTCTCTATAAGCAGATCTAACCGGTCTAGATGGTTTGTGGGGACGGAGAGGGATATTTAGATCAAGCGGAGTGAGATTGTGCATGGCTTTGTGTATAGTCATTAGGACTTTATACTGGATTCTAAATTTGATTGGAAGCCAATGAAGGCTCCGCAGGATAGGTGTAATGTGCTCTCTTTTGTTGGTCCTGGTCAGAATCCTAGCTGTAGTGTTCTGCAACATCTGCAGGGGTTTGATGGTGTTTTCTGGGAGACCGAGAAGAAGCGAGTTGCAGTAGTCTATTTTTGAAAAGATGATGGATTGAAGAACTGTGTGGTAATCTTGGAAGTGTAGAAGGGGTCTCAGCCTTTTTAGGACTTGTAATTTGAAAAAGCAAACCTTTGTGGTGTTATTAACACATTTTTTTAGGTTAAGTTGGTAGTCCATGATGACTCCAAGGTTTCTCACATGGGGGGAGAAGTTTGGTTGAATGGAGAGATGACTGTTGGATACTACATTGTTGTCGTCCTGGGAAATGAGGAGGAGTTCTGTCTTATTGGTGTTAAGGACTAAGTTGAAGCTTGTGACAAGGTGGTTGATAGATTGAAGGCAGTTATTCCAGAAGCAGAGGTTTTAGGGAGAGAATCCATAATTGGGATGAGTATTTGCACATCATCGGCGTATATGTAGTGAGTTAACTTTAGATTTGTAAGGAACTGGCAGAGCGGGAGAAGGTAAATGTTGAAGAGGGTTGGGGAGAGAGAGGAGCCTTGGATGACTCCCAAGGTGGAGCTAACCTGGTGGGATTCTTTGTTGTTGATTTTGACCTTGTAGAACCTGCTGCTAAGGAATGACTTGAACCAACTAAGGGCCTCATTTTCTAAGCGGCTCGCACGCGATAAGGGACCTTTCGCACGCAAAAAGTCCCTTATCATGTGCGATACCAGGATGGGGGCGGAGTTGGGGAGGAGTCGGCGCCGGAAGAGGAGGAGTCGGGGCATCACCGGGGCTGACGCCGTGGACAGCGAAAAGGTAAGGCCCTTTTCGCGTCCTATTTCGCTCCCAATAGCTACACCTCCTATGATGGCGCTATTGGGTGTGAAACCGGCAGCGATCGCACCACGACGGTGTGATCGCCGTTGGCTAGCGCAGGCCCGCCCCCCGTTTCGGCCCCCCACCCCTCATTTCCTAAAGTATCGCAGGCCTGCGATACTTTAGAAAATGAGGCCCCAAGTGTGGTACCCTTAATGCCTATGTCAGCTAGCCGATCCATGAGAATTGAATGGTTCATTGTGTCAAAGGCGGCTGATAAGTCAAGGAGAGCGAGAAGACAAGGTTTTTTTTTCCAGATTCAAGAGTATGGTGTCTGAGAGTGAAATTAAGAGGGTTTCTGTGTTTAGAGACTTGCGGAAACCGAACTGAGCTGGGGCTAGGATTTTGTTTTCATCCAAATATTCAGAAAGTTGCTTATTGACGATTTTTTCCAAGAGTTTAGAGATGAATGGTAGGTTAGCTATAGGGCAGAAGTTGGCCGGATCAGCAGTTGACAGATTGGGTTTTTTCAATAGAGGTTTGAGAATGGCAAGTTTTAGGGCGTCTGGCACTAGACCTTGCGTTAAAGAGGAGTTAATGATTTCCGCAATAGGCTTGGCGATGGTTTTTGGGATGGAGATGAGTAGATTTTAAGGAATTGAGTCCGAAGGGTGAGATGCAGGTTTGTGCTTCTTGAGCAGGGTTTCTATCTCTAGGGATGAAGTGGGCTCAAAAGCTTTGAGGCTTGTGTTTTGTTGTAGAGAGGCGGAATAAGGGGGAGGAGGTTGTCCATTGTTGGTGATTAGCGGGGATATCAGATTGGTGATTTTTTTCTCAAAGTAAGAGGTGAGCTCTGAGGCTTTGCTAGCTGATTGGTCATCCGGGATAGTTGGGGGAGACGGTTTGGTGAGGGACAAGACATATGAAAACAATGCTTTGGAGTTGAAGATGAAGTGATGGATTTTCTGTGAAAATGGTGAAATAAACCTAGTCTTAAGACTAGAAGGTGAAATAATTAGAAATAAACTAAAAGGAGTGGTTGCTAGGGTTAAAAGTTTGCATGAGGTATTGACATTGTTTAAAAATACTATTTTGGAAGCCCAAAAAACATGCATTCTACACATTAAAAAAGGTTGAAAGAAGACTAAACAACTGCCAGTATGGTTTAATGATGAGGTAAAGTTGTCAGTTAAAACTAAAGGTCATCATGTAAAAAATATTAAACATAGGCACAAATGATCTAAAACAGTAGTTAGACAGGCCAAGAGAGACTTTGAGAAAAGCTTGACCGTGACGTAAAAACTAATAATACAACATTTTTCAGGTACATTTGAAGCAAAAAATCCAGTGAGGGAGTCATTTGGGCTGCTAGATGACTGAAGGGCAAAGGGGTGCTCAGGGAAATCAAGGAAATATCAGAAAAACTAATGAATTCTTTGCCTCTGTCTTTACAAAGGAGGATGGTGGGAAAATCCCCACACCTGACACATGCTTTAATAGTAGAAATTCTGAGCATTTAAAACAATTATCTGTGACAATGGAGGATGTAATAGATCAGACTGACAAACTGAAGAGTAACAAATCACCGGCACTAGATGGCATCCACCCAAGAGTTCCAAAAAAAACTAAAACATGAAATCACTAACCTGTTACTAGTAATCTGTAACCTATCATTTAAATTAGCCATGATTTCTTAAGACTAGAAGGTGCCCATTATGATGTCAATTTTTAAAAAGGGCTCCAGGGGTGATCCGGGAAACTATATACTGGTGAGCCTGATGTTTATGCCCTGCAAAATGGTAGAAGCTGTTTTTGAAATAAAATCATTGCCCAAAGTTAAAAAGGTAGCAGATCACAAGAAACCAAGGAAGGGCCTCATGAAACTAGAAGACTGGGCAACTGAATGGAAGATGAAATTTAAAGTGGAAAAGTGCAAAGTGATGCACATAGGGAATAATCCCAACTACATTTATATGATGCTGGGTTCTGTATTGGGTTCCAGGAGAAGGATGTTAAGAGTCCTTGTGAGCAATAAATTGAATTCCTTTGCTCAGTGCATGGCAGCAGTTAAAAAAAACAAATAGAATGTTGGGAATGAACAGAAAAAGAATGGAAAATAAAATGTAGAAAAAATCATATTGCCTCTATCGAGCCATTTGTGTGATCGCACCTTGAGTACTGTGTGCAGTTCTAGTTGCCCCATCTCAAGAAAGACAGCAGAACTAGAAAAGGTGCAGAGGAGGCCAACAAAAATTATAAAAGGGATGGAACATCTCTCCTGTGATGAAAGGTTATGCAGGCTAGGGACTCATCAGCTTGGAAAACAGATGGTTGAACGGGGACATGACAGAAGTTTATAAAATCATGAGTAGGGTGGAATGAGTAAATAAATGTTATTTACTCTTTCAAATAATACTAAATCAAGGGGACACTCCATGAAACTAACAACTAGTAGATTCAAAACAGATTGTAGAAAGTACTTTTGCACTCAGCGCACTTTTAATCTGTGGAATCTGTTGCCAGAGGATGTGACCAAAGCAGCTAGCATAGTGGGATTTAAAAGAGGTTTGACAATTTCCTAGAGGAAAAGTCCACAAGATATTATTAGCCAGGTAGACTAAAGCTAAATATTGCTATCTCTGGTAGGGAGTAAAATGAATTAGTCTACTTTATGGAATCTGCCAAGTACTTGCGATCTGGATTGATCACTGTTGGAAACAGGATGCTGGGCTCGATGGACCTTGGTCTGACCCAGCAATTTCTTATGTTCAAGACCACTACAAATAACAAAATTAGAAATACAAAATAAGAGGATCAAAGCAAGAACCTATGGAAATCCTTTATCATACAGATCTAAGAAAAGAAAGAAGATAAAGTTTACAATTTAATCAGAGGATGAAAAGACTGTAACCAAGTATTAGGGATTATGAGGCTTCTATGAGACCAAACCCTCCTGGACAAACTTGTCAAAGAATAGAGAGAGCTGGCCAGGTAATAATAATTATAGGAAACATTATGATGTCTCATTAGACACTTTCATGGATACTTAAGGAAAAACAGGGCTCCCAGTTGTACTTCTCAGTTAAACCTGCTATTTAAGGCACAAAGTTTTGCTGAGAGAACTTACACACAGGGAGGATAACTTTAAAAAAAAAGTGCATGAGCATGTAATTGCGCATGTATGGATGTCACAGCTGTGAGCCCTTGGACTGTGGCATGGTTGACACAGACTAGCAGGTGAACCTACTAGGCCCACGCTGACAGCTAGTGGACTCAAGTTTGCTAGGACTGGAGTTGGGGTTTCACCTAAACCAGCCCTGTTCCCTACAGGTTGAACCTTTGAGTTCCAGGGGCTGGCAGGGCTTAGGAAAGAGTCCTGCAAGTAGTGGTCAGATGGGAGTTGAGACAGGAGCAGTGGTCAGGGCTGGCAGCAAGCTATCAGTATCTGGGTCCAGGCCAAGGCCAGGGCAGGCAGCGAGCAATCGGTATCTGGGTACAGACCAAGGTCAGGGCAGATGGCAAGAAGGCAGTTCAAGTTCCAAGCTGGGGTCAGGGCAGATGGCAGTCCAGAAGAGTAGTCAGTATCTGTAGCAGGAGTCAGAACCAGGAGACAGGCATAGACGAACAGACACGATAAGACAAGGTGCCGGAGACCGAAACACAGACAGGATGGACTGGGGAAGGTAACAGAGAGGCAGGACAAGGCAATGAGACAATAAGGCAAGGCAGGGACATGACAACAAGGAAAGGTAGGAACAAGACAGTGAGGCAAGGCAGGACAACAAGGCAAAGGCACAGATACGTAGCAACATGAACTGAAAGGTAGGACGACTGGATAGGAGGCACTGGGGTGGAGCGCCACAGGACCTTGAAAGGCAGATGAAAGGTGCTGACGCGTGCCTAGGGGGAAGCACAGCGAGACAGGCCTGGCATATGATGATGGCATCCCAGCTGTGCAGAGATCCCGGTGGCATCCTAAGGCCTCGATAGTGTTCAGGGTAGGTGCGGCTGTTCACGGGGCCTTCCCATGGCGGCCAAGAGCATTACAATGGGCTCGTGCTCATGTACACATGTAATTATAAAATACGCAAATCTTTTCAATAAAACATAACGAGCGGATTTTCAAAGCCCTGCTCGCGTAAATCCGCCCGGATTTATGCGAGCAGGGCTCTCGCGCGCCTATTTCGCATAGGCCGCCGGCGCGCGCAGAGCCCCGGGACGCGCGTAAGTCCCGGGGTTTTTAGAAGGCAGCGTGTCGGGGGCGTGTCGGGGGCGGGGTCTAACGACGCAGCGTTTTCGGGGTGGGATGCGGCATTTCGGGGGCGGGCCTGGGGGCGTGGTTTCGGCCTGGGGCGTTTCGGGGGCGTGGCCGCGCTCTCCGGAACCGCCCCCGGGTCAAGTCTCGGCATGCCAGCAGCCCGCTGGTGCGCGTGGATTTACGTCTCCCTCCGGGAGGCGTAAATCCGTGGATAAAGGTAGGGGGGGGGGTTAGATAGGGCCGGGAGAGTGGGTTAGGTAGGGGAAGGGAGGGGAAGGGGAGGGGAAGGGGAGGGGAGGGCGAAAGAAAGTTCCCTCCGAGGCCGCTCTGATTTCGGAGCGGCCTCGGAGGGAACGGAGGCAGGCAGCGCGGCTCGGCGCACGCCAGCTGCCCAAAATTGGCAGCCTTGCGCGCGCT
Organism: Rhinatrema bivittatum; assembly: GCF_901001135.1. Taxonomy (NCBI): domain Eukaryota; kingdom Metazoa; phylum Chordata; class Amphibia; order Gymnophiona; family Rhinatrematidae; genus Rhinatrema; species Rhinatrema bivittatum. The sequence goes on along the minus strand of NC_042616.1, from coordinate 228,693,416 downwards.
AATCCAGGATTTTAGAAGATACGCGCGGCTACGCGCGTATCTTATAAAATCCAGCGTACTTTTGTTTGCGCCTTGTGCGCAAACAAAAGTACGCGAACGCGCTTTTTTTTAAAAATCTACCCCTCAGTGTTTATTTGAGCACAAGTGGTTATAAATATGCAAACATTTTTGCACACAAGTGGCTATGTATGCACAAACATGACCCGCACAATGCACATATGCGTGCATGTTTGTTTTTTTTTGTGACGCATGCGTTCTTCTGGTTACTCTGAGGCAGGTTCATTTCAAGATGCCCTCCATCCCTGGAAGACCACCAAACTTCACTTCCAGGGTCATGGCACAGTTGGCGACCCTGATGATGAGAAATGAGGAGCTGCTTTTTCCCAACCCAGGGGAGCACAGAAAGTGCCAGAGAATGAGGTGGGCCTGGAGGGGCCTGCAGGCACAATATAATAGAGATGCATCCTACCCTTGCAGGGTAAGTCCATTGTGAGAACTAAAAAAGTGGATGGTGGTATTGGGGTGGAGGTGGGTGTTAGGGATGGGTATAGGGGGCATGTGGGGGGTGATTGGGGGTGGACATGTTAGGTGGCAATGGGAGGGATTTTGGGATATGTAGACTTTTTGGGGGGGTTCAAGGGAGGCCAATGAGGCCTTCTGGTAGGGCAAGAGGCAATAGGCATATACGGGAGCTGTTACAGGTTTATATGCTTGAGATGAAGTGACCCTGTTTTCTCCCTTTTTACCTGTGCGGGACCCAGGCATTTAGCCTGGTCCGCCCTAAATCCTACAGGGAGAGAAAGCTCTGTGGGCGGGACCCTGCTGGGAGGGGAATAATATTGTGAGCCCAGCTGGGATCAGGAGGCCCCTATGTCTCCAGGAGAAGCCAGCGCTAGTATCTCTAACCTAATTGAAAGGTATTGTAAGTACACTGTAAAGATAGGCAGTTTACTGTTAATTGCTGTTAGTGTTATTAAATTTGCAAAAAGAAAAGCTGGAATCAGCATGTTTCCTGACTCCAAAGAATGAAGTTTTGCTCGGCCATCCTCACAATGCCGTTATATAATACACCTCGGTCGGAACACATCACCCCTGTTTTACAACACTTGCACTGGTTACCAATTACATACCGCATCACTTACAAAATTCTGACTACAATACATAACCTACTCTATAATACTAACTCCATCTGGTTATGTTCCTTACTACGAATTTACAGACCTACTAGACAGCTCCGTTCACTTGATAAATGTATCCTTGAAGTACCTACCATAAAAACTGTCAGTCTAGCACTAACCCGTAAACGAGCATTCTCTGTTGCCGGTCCAATACTTTGGAACGCATTGCCTGAACACATTCGTCTGACTGCTAGCCGTATAGAATTCAAGAAACTGTTAAAAACCTATCTTTTCACTCAAGCATTCAACATATGTAGGAGTAATGAATAGGCATCAGACAGCTTTCATGGCAGGCAGGAAGAGAGAAGGCAAAGAGGGTTTGTCCTCAGAGCCTCTTCCTTTTATTGTACATTCATACAAAGGCAGATGATGTGTCATTACATGATTGGCTACTTTCCCATAGCAACAGAAGAGTCATTACACCATTGGCTTTGGCTCAGGGGGTGTGCACGGATCATATCATTGGCTGCTGAAATCTATACCTCCTGACTTTGTCCTGCCTCTGACTAGGGAACACCCAGCCCCTCCCCCAGGAATTCAGGGCCAACAGGTATCCTTTCCCAGGCAGAGACTTAAGCACAAGTGATGCTTTTATTCAGGCAAATGTCAGGGAGAAGGGAAGTTAGTGTTTAACCCTGATGAAATGGCTTGCTGGCAAGCGCATATTTCCCACATCTCACCCTTTCTGTTTTTGTTTAGGCAGCTCAGTAAAGCTTTAGACCCTTACTGAAATCTGTTATGTCTTGGTATGGGCTGGAAATAGGGGAAGAGGGATATGAAGAGAAGAAAGCTTATTCGACGTGGTGTGCCAGCTGTCGATGAGCCCCTGAATCTCCATATCACCCAGAGCTGGTGCAGGTGGTGTGCCAACGCTGCAGGGCTCATGATTCCCTATTAGGCATCTTACAAGACATCTTTGTATCCGGGCTGAGAGCAAGGTTTCAATATGGATATGAGGGTTGGGTATGCACTGAATACAGCATCACAGGCAAATAATTAAGACAATTACAGTAATTATAATAGAAATCACCCTTTTGAGACCAGAAATATCAGGGAGTCAGGACCATAGCCAGTCCCAAGGAGAAGTTGGTATTCTGTCTGAAAGTGGTGCATCAGCAACCATGGTTTCTATCTGCTCTATGGTATGTGTGAGGTTTGCTTTATAAACTGATATGTACACACAGCAATGAGATCCAATTAATGCACAAACACCACCCTTTAAGGCTAAAATGGTTTCTAAGATATAGCTGTTCTGTAATGCTACTTCTCTAATCTGAGAGACTTTTGTTGTAAGTAGTTTTAATGCATGGACTGTCTGATTAAATATGGCAATCATCCAGTTAGCTAGGATGTGTAAGTCTCTGTAATTCATAGCTGTTCCCATTGGGGGAAACAGGCTTCTAGCTACCTGAGTTTCTGTATACTTTTCTATGGGATTATTTATCACCTCCCTTTTGTTACGGAGCCTTGCTTTGGGTAAATTTTTACGCCCACATAACATCCATATGTTTCCTAACAGATTAGTGGACATGTCATTGGTTATCATTTGGGCTTGGGTCTCCCACTGCACATCCTGAAATCTGCCAATTGCATACATATATGTGGTATAACTATGTAAGTGTTCAGTGATTAATACAAAGGTTCAGTTACAATATGGATATTTCCCACCTGAATTCCCTTTCCCATCCCCTGTATCATAGTCCCAACAAAGAGCGGCAGTCTCTTGAATACAGCTACCAATGTGTAGTATGGTATTATTAACTGGAGAGTTAATGAAAACCTCTCTGTAAAGGATAATTAGTCCATACTGTAAGGTTAAATGGTACAGCATGCATCAGTCGTTCTCCGCAGGCTTGGGTTGGCATGTGTGTGCAGATCTAACAGTCTGTTCGATACAACAGGTGTGAAAAGTTCGAGGATGTACATGTTGTTCTGTCAGAGTCCTTGTTCTGAAATCGCCATAGCTGGAGAAATAAGGCAAAGGATGAGGGTACAGAACACAATTGTTATTGAGTTGGCATTCAGGCAAGAAAAAGCGGCTAACAAGTTCTCTGGAGTTTTCTCAAGGCCTTGCTGTTCTAAGAGTTGTACAGATTGGTTGGATAGGGCCTTGATCAGTCCCCAGGTCATGTGGTGCTGCTTTTTTTTGCAAGGAGTTTTTGCAAGGAGTCCGGTCTCTGTCCTTCTGAGGGCTGTGGAGGCTCAGAGAGAAGTTGGGGATCGGGTCCTGTAGACCTGGACACCTTTCCATCTTTCCACGGCTTGATACCTGTGGAAGCAAGCAGAGAAACATATCCTCGTTCCCCATTTTAAGGGAACGGGACCGTACCAGACATTAAATATTCTATACAAAACTGATGGCTGTGGGTGACTAACCCTAGTCCCATAATGATTACTCATGGCTGTGTTTTTATGTGAACCTGATATGTTTAGATGATTTAAAGTAAACAATACTTTGTTCAGGGGGAAAATCCAGGGGCAATCCCCCTTTTTTCTTTTTGTTTGGTCCAGAGCTCTTAAGGGTATGATTTGCTCTCTCCACAATGGCTTGCCCTGTGGTGTTGTAGGGGATGCCAAATAAATATTTAATGTTCAATTATTGACAAAATTCATGCAAAGGAATGGCTGCAGTAAGCAGAGCCATTATCAGTTTTCAGAACTGAGGGTAACCCCATTATCAAGAACGTTTTTATGCAGTGATCAATTTTCATTCAGTAAATTAGCAATAAATGTAAATTAATCGTTTAAAGGAAAAGTCATTTGCAGTAAGCAGGATCAAATGACAAGTATATTAGACATTACATTAAACATATGCTACACAAGACTGACATATATTCATTCATCTTGCAAATATTCGTTTACACAAAACTGACACATATTCATCCATCCTGCAAATATTTCTTGCATCAAGACAGACAACAGATAACACATAATATGAGCTAAAAATCTTATCAAAAAGTTATCAAAAACAAAATTAGATCAAGGATCAAAAGTCAAAAGTCAAAAGGTGTTTAGAAAAATGTTAAAATAAACTGCAAAGTGTTCATCTTCACATCTCTTCATGGCAGTGTCAATCTGGAAAATATTAAAAACTGGCATACAGCAAAAAATTACTAAGGTAAGGATTAAAGTGAAATTCTTACTTTTTTAACCTTGAAGAAATCAATTCTATGATTCAATTTAATAAAATCAATTTGGATTTGCAAGAAAAGGTTTGGGAGGGATTGCTTTATATGTAGCAACCTCTGTCAGTAAAAATTATAAGGTTCAGAATTCTGTATAAATTTTGTGAAAAAGAAAATAAAACTGAAGTGTCCTTAATACAGAAGGTCTGTAGGCCTGAAAAATAAAAACTATTATACAACAGAATTATTAAAACAATAATATAATATAACTTGTAGAATAACATAGCACCTCCTAGTGGAGACACCATCATTACTTTATAGATTTCAACTATTGTTCCAGGTTGCAATCAATAATACTCTGAGCTTACTTTCAATGTGGAATATCAGAATAGAATTTCTTCTTATAATTATTAGAATAGGAAATTAAACATGCTGTTCGCTCAGCTCTGTCTGCTGCATGCTAAAGTGACTGTAACTACTATTAATCTGTCTGAGTTATAACATATATAAACTAGAGAGAGAAACTGCAGTACTAAGTCCAGTTTTTTTTCCTTTCAAAAGTTCTCCCTCCCTCCCCCAAGAGTGGCAAGCAAGAGTTACAGAAAAGGGGGGGGAGGAGCAGTGTTTCTCAAAAGAAAAGAACTGCACCCAAGGAATTAATCCTTCAGTCAATAGGAACTTAAAGATAGCTTTGTTTAACAATTGATACCATCAACCACAGACAATGGCTGGCTGATTCCTTGCAGACAAACACCACTTCAATTCACTTTAGGGAGAATCACAGTAGAAATATAAGTTCTGTGTGCTGGCAATTCAAACTATAAACTTAAATCTCAGAGAAATGGAGTCATTTTAAATGTGAGCCAAATTAACTTTGTAAAAGGGAAATTTTCACATGAAATTCACACAGCAATTGTTCAAATCTCAGTACAGTTTTAACATAAGGCTATGCATACACTTTGTGGGGGAAAATACTCTCAAAGTATGCAGATTTTTTTTTTGTAACTGAATTCAAATAGAAACTACTCCTTAAGCATGCAGTCCCTCTGCAACTGAACATCGAAGACCAGGAGAAACCATTTTTTCCAAATTTGTACTGTCTGCACAGTTACTTTGCCTAATCTGGTCTGCAAGAGGTCATTGAAGTGTATAATTAAATCAGTTTTTTCATAGAGATATTTTCTTTGCTTGTAATGCAGGAGTCTAATTAAATCCTTTTTTTCATATTGATATTTTCTTTGCTTGTAACACAGGAGTGCAGCTGCTTGGCCCAAGGTCTTATACGCTGATTTCTTTGAAGACCTGGGGCAAAGTCACTGCACATGGCACTTGCTGCCACACCTAGTTCTTTGTTTCTTTCTGTAATGGGAAAGGCTTGAATCCCTTTCAATAATTCCTCCCTTGTGAGATTTCCATGTTCTAGGTGGAATCCCATGCTGACCGCGGCACATAAATTGTTACCGGGAGCAGTGGTTTGAGATAGTAATTTACCTGCACAAATTGATGATGCAGAATTAATGACTGGCTCAGGCAATGGCAAATAAAGGTTCAGGGAGTGGTTAGTGGGGGAAGGGGGTTGCAGGCAAGATGGAGGAAGGCTAGTTTTTCTGACCTCTGTGTTTTCAGGTTCCTGGGGCCTTTTCTCTGAGGTGGACGCAGAGGAAGCCTCAGGAGCCATGTGATTGTGTGTCCCCAGATGTTCTATTTCATTTTCTGTCCCCCTTTGTTCATGGTTCTTTTCTGTGATGGGGAAGGCTTGAGGTCCTTCTAATAATTCTGTTTCTGTAAGGTTTTCTTTCTGCAGTTTCTGCTGAAATTCAATGCTAATCGCCCCACCCAGGCCAGGTGGTGGCTCTATTGTTCTCAAGGACTGCTTTTCTAAAGAAATGGGGAAGGTGTGAATTGGCTTGGGTGTGGGTAGCTGATACAAAGAATTTGCTGTCTCTGAGGGAGATTGAGCATAAGATGGGGGAAGGGTATGTCTGCCTGCTTCTAAAAGCACATGGTTTGAAACTGCTGTTTTTAAACCTTTTTTTTCTGTGCGTTCGATGGCTTCTGTACATTTTTGCCAGATTAATCTTAGCTTTATGGGAGCTCTGGGAGCCGTATGAAGATAATTGCCGATTGAGATCCATTCCTGGGTATTTAGAGTTCCAGCCTCCATCGAATACCAAGGGCAACGGCAAGCTATTTCACTTATTAATTTTTCTAAGTCCCCCAGGCTGACTTGCGCTAGTTTTCTTCTGGTGATGAAATAATGATTATTGATGATTTTCTGCAGCTCCTTGGCATGTAGCCCCTGCTGCATAGATAAATCACTGCCCATGCTTACGAGTGTGGGGAACAAACTTGCTGAGAAATACTTTTAAAAATTACAAAGAAGAACTTTTTTTTTTTAAAATATATTACGATTGCAAATCTGTTGAATGGTACGTACCTTTAAGCTATGACCAGCCGAAATAAGCATGGAGTTTATCATCACGGTCGGGCTCACCAGATGTAGGAGTAATGAATAGGCATCAGACAGCTTTCATGGCAGGCAGGAAGAGAGAAGGCAAAGAGGGTTTGTCCTCAGAGCCTCTTCCTTTTATTGTACATTCATACAAAGGCAGATGATGTGTCATTACATGATTGGCTACTTTCCCATAGCAACAGAAGAGTCATTACACCATTGGCTTTGGCTCAGGGGGTGTGCACGGATCATATCATTGGCTGCTGAAATCTATACCTCCTGACTTTGTCCTGCCTCTGACTAGGGAACACCCAGCCCCTCCCCCAGGAATTCAGGGCCAACAGGTATCCTTTCCCAGGCAGAGACTTAAGCACAAGTGATGCTTTTATTCAGGCAAATGTCAGGGAGAAGGGAAGTTAGTGTTTAACCCTGATGAAATGGCTTGCTGGCAAGCGCATATTTCCCACAACATATACTAAGTCCACTACATTATAAGTCTCTGGTATTTTATGCTTATTTTATGATTTTAATGAATTTGTACTTAATTTTATTTTTGATTTGTTTGAATGCAATGTTAGTGTAATATTACTTGTGTATGTTCTAATATGTAAACCGCCTAGACGGATAGTTCCCTACCCATTGTGCGGTATATAAGAATTGCAAATAAATAGATAAATAAATAAATAAATAAATACTAGCATGGTCATTATACATGGGTATCTAAATTATTATCCTGAATGATTTAAAGAACGGAGTAGGATAGCAAGTGACAACTTAAGCCAAAAGTCATATTTGTAGTAAAGGTCCAAGTAAAAGAAAGGACATCATCAGGGACCTGTTTCAGGTCTTATTGCAGGCCCCTATGGTGACCACAAAAATGCCCTTCTTCCAGGAAGGAGAGAATTGGGCCAGTTATACAGTTAATCTTACATCCCAAAGCTGTGTGCTATCTATAGTCCCAGAATGTTCCCTTTTTTATGATAGTGCATCAGAATGGGGCTTTCAGAATGACTGGGCTGGCCTGCTAGTTATAAGTGCTGTAGCTGAGTTTCACCAATTATAACAGATGGTGCTGTGCACCTCTCAGGTATTGTGGAGCTCTATCTACCAAACACGGTAACTCTAAGTGCATCAGCCCCCTTTTTGTGTATTTCTCTCCTGATGACTGATATTTCTGCTAGACATTACAGGGATTTCGTGAACTTTTAATTTAAGAACTTACAGAAGCAATAACATAAAACCTGGAATTACAATATGAAGAAAATCAATCAGAAACTACATTTTTCTGCAGATTAAATGTTTCTTATGAATGGAAACAAACACTGAATGCCCCAGCTCTGAGTTCATTTTTAAGATATTGGATGTTTCGGGGGGGGGGGGGGGGGGGGGATAGAGTCCACTCTCTAGAAAAATCTTTAGTTTTTACATTTTTTAAATGTGATTGTTTATATTTCACGAACCCATCTCAGTCCCTGCTTTTCTTATTAGCATATTAGTGGGTCAGAGGCCTGATTTCTGCAGTTTCAACCAATTAGATAAGTGATCAATAAACCCACCTTTTGAGACGGGGCCTAACTACTCATATAAGCCACCTGAATTACGTCTTCCCAATCATGCATGGCCTTTCTGTTTTAACTCCAAGCCTCTTTTATTTTTTGGCTGTGTCTTGTGTTTTGACCAAATAGTAAGGTCCAAGCAGCAGGGACTGTCTCTTATGTCTTTATTTATGTGATTGCATAGGTCAGCCAGGGGTGGGGGGAGTACAACACTCTCTTGTTTTTCTAAAAACTGCACAGCTTGAAACAGCAGAACCTTTAATTTTATGCATTTGCTCTCTAGGGAAACTCATTAAGTATTCAGATAGGTACCTCTGTCCCCCAGTGACTCACAGCTATGTCACAGGTCTGAGGTCCAGAGGAAGTTGCTCCTGCTCCAACCAGCAACCCATAATTAAGGGGAACTTGATAAAAGGGGCAAATCTGCAGTATTAAAGTAGGGATTACCAAGTACTGGTTTGTAAAAAAAATATCAATACAATACCTTAAAAGACAAGGTCTTAATATTTGCTCACTACGTATCACACTATTCACAAAGTTTCAATATATAAATTCTTTATTAATAATTACCTTTCTTCAACATTATAAATAGCCTTAACAAATAAACTAGCAAAGTAGAAACTACTTCAATATTAAAAAAAACAAAAAACCCAACACTTATTCATCCCGATTGTAAAAAAATATACCAAAAACTAGAAAGAAAAGCAAAGTCTATTTCACAGAAAAGGGGTTTTGCTTTAATGGTTCGTTTTCTTTTATAGCACAGCTCATACATTTTCCATTTTCAAAGAAAGTTAGGGCTGCATGACAGCAAATATCTTAGGTCAGGCCACAACCAGAAGTCAATTTAAGCCAAAGAACCTAATGAACTTGTGAGCAGCAGCATTCCTACTAAAACTGTAAAACTGCCAATCCAGTTCATCTGAAGCACAATGTGCAAAGGGATGCAAATGTCTAATAATCAGGGGTAATTGAAAGAGAACCTGTGGCCCACAGGGTAGGATAGCCAGCAGAAGGCTAATAATTATGCACCCTGCACCACAGACAGTAACACAACCTGCTGCAAAGTCACGGCTGATGCCAGGGAAGAAGCCAGTCAAAGATCAAGCAGAAGTACAGTCCAGAGCTTGGCATCTGGGCTCCTCAGCTGCCAAGCTTGCCTCGCGAGTAGCCACATTGGTTGGCTCATGAGCAGAGCCCAACAGTGAAAGAGGCCAAAGGGGTCTGTGCTCCCTGCTGCCAGGAACAGACATAGGCAGCATCAAGTAAGCATTACAGTTCCTTTAACATGCCAGGGTGCTTTGGAACTGTTTGAGTTTATTTATTTATAAAGCAAGACTGAATCCAACATCAAGGTCTTTTCTTTTTTAAATCACTTTAAAAGGACTTTTTTTTTTATTATTATTCACCAGTTATTGCTGTTAGCTTCCCTATTACGTACACACACACCACTCACATGCTCGCTTTGAAATTCAGTGTTTGATACACTGTAAACCATCCAATTAATGTCAAAAAGGGGTATACAGAAAAGTGAGTGCCTTCGGATTTGTGATATTCCTCAACATGATGTTGTGTGAAGCACAGAATATCTGCAGCAGGGAGAGCGGTTTCTCTTTTCACATGTGCATGTACGTACGTACTGTGACTTCTGCTTCCCTCTACAGAGCTGCCAGCAGCCCCTCATTAGAATGGAAAATCTCTTATCTGATGCAAAAATATATACATTTGACTGTTTTTCTCCTCCATTCTTCTCAAAAGTTTCCGCTAGTCTAGTGCTTTGCAAACCTTATCCTCCAAAATGTCTATCAGAGCTTTAAAAATTGCCAGCTCTGGCACTGACGGCCAAGAATCACTGCAACAGTGGCGATAATGTGTCCAGAAAAAAGCTTGAGAAAACTAATCCAGAACTAGCAATAATTTTGATTTGTACAGTACCCTTCATCAGAACAGCATCTCCACATGCTCTACAATGTAATACTTTAAAACAAGCATACAGTTACCTCTGGGGTAGAAAGTCTGGCGACCATTTTTGGTGTCCGACATGCCTGACAGCTTCCAAAAGGCAGAGGGCAGAAGGAGCAATCTGATTAATTACTCAATTACAGCTGGGTAAACGCAGGCACAGGAAGATAAAGTGGTTTGCCCAGTTTCATATGGCAAATCAGTGAGAAAATAGGATTTGAACTTACAATTCTCAGCAGTTCTCTTGGCTCGAAGTTTTCCTGCACCAGCCACTAGCCCCATACCTCCCTGACAGAATAATTCTAGATTAAGCCTCTAGTTTGGACCCATCTGACCCAAATCCTAACATTTTCAGAATTATCCTACTTTACTTTGTCTTTTTAACCATGAATGTTTTTATGTAACTCGTCACGAACAGTGCAGAGCAAGCAATACATTTATTATTATTATTATTAGCTAATTTTTTGCCAGTCTACAAAAATGTAGGAATTGATTCAGATAGAAAGTCATGGAGAACTGCTATTCGGGAGGGCCAGTGATTAAAAATAATCACTTTCAAAGCTGAATCAGGCTGCAAGGGAAGCAAAATAGTACCAAACTGGGTAATAATGCATTTTTGGCCTTCCCTGCTCCTGGTTCCAGAATGCATTAGCTGTCTCATTTCATTGTCATAATCCACAACCTTTCTCAGACATGCAAAGTTACCTGGATAATATCAGTCTTCTATAGAAAAAGGCAAAGAATCAACACTGAGTATGCTTGGGCCATGATGTCATTGTGAACTAGAGAGAAAAAGCCAAAAGGTCCTACCCAGACTTGAATTGCCACACTGCTTTATTTCTATACCCTTTGAAACATCTACTTATTTTAGCTCTACAAGATGCAATGGAGAAAACCACAATACTCAAAAACACTGAAAAAAATGTTTATTACAGTGCAAGCATGACTATTAGTGTCTTTAAAAATTACAAACCATGATTTGCAGCAGTATGCACAAGAAAATGTGTGCAAAATTTATTTTTGCCATCACTAAAGGCGTAGCCTAGTGGTTAGGACAGTGAGCTGGGAAGCTGGTATTTAAATTCCTCAGTTACTAGGGATGTGAATCGTTTTAGGACGATTAAAATTATCGTCCGATAATTTTAATATCGTCTTAAACCGTTATGGAACACAATACAATAGAGATTCTAACGATTTATCGTTATAAATCGTTAGAATCGTGAGCCGGCACACTAAAACCCGCTAAAACCCATCCCCGACCCTTTAAATTAAATCCCCCACCCTCCCGAACCCCCCCCCAAATAACTTAAACATTTCCTTGCCAAATCCTACCTCCTTCAATCCCCCACCCTCCCGAACCCCCCCCTCCCAAATGACTTAAATTACCTGGGGGTCCGGAACGGCAGCGGTCCGGAACGGGCTCCTGCTACTGAATCTTGTTGTCTTCGGCCGGCGCCATTTTCCAAAATGGCGCCGAAAAATGGCGGCGGCCATAGACCAACAGGATTCGACGGCAGGAGGTCCTTCCGGACCCCCGCTGGACTTTTGGCAAGTCTTGTGGGGGTCAGGAGGCCCCCCCCCAAGCTGGCCAAAAGTTCCTGGAGGTCCAGCGGGGGTCAGGGAGCGATTTCCCGCCGCGAATCGTTTTCCATACGGAAAATGGCGCCGGCAGGAGATCGACTGCAGGAGGTCGTTCAGCGAGGGTTCCGGCATTCAGCGAGGGTTCCGGCGCCGGCCATACACATATGGCCGGCGCCATTTTCCGTACGGAAAACGATTTGCGGCGGGAAATCGCTCCCTGACCCCCGCTGGACCTCCAGGAACTTTTGGCCAGCTTGGGGGGGGCCTCCTGACCCCCACAAGACTTGCCAAAAGTCCAGCGGGGGTCCGGAAGGACCTCCTGCCGTCGAATCCTGTTGGTCTATGGCCGCCGCCATTTTTCGGCGCCATTTTGGAAAATGGCGCCGGCCGTAGACAACAAGATTCAGTAGCAGGAGCCCGTTCCGGACCGCTGCCGTTCCGGACCGCCGCTGGACCACCAGGTAATTTAAGTCATTTGGGGGGGTTCGGGAGGGTGGGGGATTTAATTTAAAGGGTCGGGGGTGGGTTTTAGCGGGTTTTAACGATTTTAACGATATATCACGATATTTTACCCCCCCAAACGGCAACAATACGATTCCCTCCCCCTCCCAGCCGAAATCGATCGTTAAGACGATCGAGGACACGATTCACATCTCTATCAGTTACTCCTTGTGATCTTGGGCAAGTCACTTCACCCTCCGTTGACTCAGGTACAAACTTAGGGCCTGATTTACTAAGTATTTTTCCCACAGACACAGAATAGGAGAAAAAGACTTAATAAATCAGGCTATTAGATTGAGGACAAGGACGTACCTAGAGTACTTGAATGTAATTGCCTTGAGCCACCAATGAAAGGGCATGAGCTAAATAAATAAATGACTATATTTGATGAAGAGCTGTCTGATCAAAAAAGGTAAGATGTCCTACTCGAATGGTTAACTGCATCTTTCTACAAATTCATGGAAGTACCAGCTAAGTTTCAAAGTGCTAAGGTAGATTGACAGCTCAGATACCTTTAAATCAGGGCAAAGTAGCATCGGAAACATAGCTACAAGGTGAAAAGTTGCATTATCTGCCCCAGACAGCATACCAGGGGGCACTTTCACAGAGAAGCTCCTGAAAAAGAGGGCAACAAACACATTGTCACAGCAGGGTGCCAATACAAACTCTTTTAACACTTGAAAATTTCAGCAGCTTATGTCATACAACACTTCTATACCCCACAACTTCCGAATTCTCTGAGATTCTACACCTGCAACACGTCCTTCTTCAGCCTAAGCTTTCTCTTCTATATCCATCTCTTCTGCCTCCAGAGCTATCTCCTCTATCCAGGGAAAATGTTGATGGACACAAATATTGTGTAACATATAGAACACAATGAATACCTTGTTGACTTTCACTAACACAAGAGTCAAGTTCTTGGAGGAGAAGTCCATTAACAGCTATTAAACAAGTTGACTTAGGGAATAGCCACTGCTATTAATTGAATCAGTAGCAAGGGATCTTCTTAGTGTTTGGGTAATTGCCAGGTTCTTGTGGCCTGATTTGGCCTCTGTCGGAAACAGGATGCTGGGCTTGATGGACCCTTGGTCTGACCCAGCATGGCAATTTCTTATGTTCTTAAGACATTTCCGATGTGGCCTGTGGAGTGAAACCAGCTTTTTGCAGCCCAAAACTGTGTTCAGTCAGGAACCTGATGGAGGAATGGGCACAATTTTGCTACTCTTCAGAGGAAGAGGAGGAAAGGAGGAAAGGAAGGAGGAAGGGAAGGTTTCATTATCTAAGCTGCTATTAATGCACAGTACAAAGCATGCATTAAAAGTTACATGGAAATACCAAGCAGAATGTGGATTTCAATGTCTTATCTCTGGGCCCACAAACTCGGAGCATGAAAAGCAGCTCGTTACTGTCATTGATGTCGTTTATGTTGTATGTTTTTCATTTTTATGTATGTTCTCTGGTAAGCCACCTAGAGCCTCTGGCATGGGCAGTATATAAATGGCAATAAGTAAGTAAATAAATAAAGCAGCTTGTATTAAAGTTTGCAAGTTATGTTATTCAATGAATGCTAACTACACCTCAAGAGGGATAGTTAACTACCCCCTGGGAGCATCAGAATACTAATACATGTTCCAGTGCTTCTAGGGTTGGAACATAAAGTGGCTGCCCAGCCTAGCCCTGAGTAAAAAAAAGAGTCCCTGGGCTAGGGATCCTATCTCCCAGCCCTCGCTCCCAGACCCTCATATGGATAAAAGTTAAAAGTAAAGAAGGGCCCCCTGGCATTGCCCCAGGATCTGCCCCCCAGCCCTGTCCCCAGTAAGGACAGCTCGGCTGACCCTAGGCAGACCTATGCCCCTATCCTTGGGGGTCGGCCTGCACCATTTCAAAAATAAAGCCAGCAAGGCAGGAGCGAGTGGGGGATGCTCCTGTTCCTGCCACACCATAAAGGATTACAAGTAAGCTTTGGGGGTCCAAAGTGTGGAAGGAGGATCTGGGAGTAGTGGAGTGAGAGAAGGTTTTTTGGTTTTTTTTTTTTTTAACAAGGAGCTGTCTTTTCTTACTAGCGGGAATGGGGCCAGGGGTCCTGCATTTGACTTATAACGTTTATCCTTGCAGAAGTCCGGGGGCAGGGGGGGGGGGTAGGAGAGGGATGTCACACTAGATCCCCAAGAATCATTTTTACTTGGAGCTTTTCTGGCGCTAGACAATCCTTTTAAAACATGGTGGTCCTGGGATGAGGAACCACATAGCATGTTGCCATGACCAAGGCACACAGAGTTCCTGGCTGTGACAATGTATGGAAAACTACCATGAGATTTACTAAATTGCTGTACATGATACTGCAATTTAGTAAATCACATGGTATTTTTTTTTTTTTGCACAGTAAACATATCACATGGTAATAAATCAGTTCTGGAGTTAGCAACTAGGCCAATAGGAGTAACCATTATTATACAGAAGCACAGAAAGAAAGTGGAACACCATGAAATTCAAGGATCTATGAAAACGTCCCTAGTACTAGTGAAGTCTAGATCTTAACCCATTAGAACTCCATGTCCTGGATCCCATTCACACATGTAGTCATAGAAGGAGTTCTTTGCTAATATATGGGCACAATGGCAAGAAGGCTGCCCTAATCCTTAAAGGAAGCAAACCCACATGAGAGCAATCAATAGCTCCAACAACATTAGGGAAGTGAGAGATACCAAAGTGGCCCTTTTGTAACTCCATCCTCACCTGTTCACTACAAGGATTCATTATTTAATGGGGCATGTACTAGATCAGCATCATCTCCAGAAAAGAGCTGCTGCATCTGGAAATAGACTGATACCAGTTGTGTCTCCAATCACTTTCTGGAAGGAACCAGTAGCCAAATAACATGGAGCAGTCATCACTTTTACCTCAATAGATAAACTGTAAGGGTGACTTATGTGAGATGCCATATGTGTACCCAAATTCCACAGAGCTAGGAGATGAGAATTCTGGTTGTCTTACATCTACTCAAGCACTTCTTCTCAATTGGCTCCTCTAAATCATCCTTGGGATGAAATATTCTGCTGTAGGAGGCTCAGCAATTCCTGAAATGTATATAAAAGTGTAGATAAGAACATAAGAACATAAGAAATTGCCATGCTGGGTCAGACCAAGGGTCCATCAAGCCCAGCATCCTGTTTCCAACAGAGGCCAAAACCAGGCCACAAGAACCTGTACTCTAGGAGCAACTAAGATGTATCTCAAATGCAGACCCATTTTAAGTTAGACCAAGTGGAAAAAGAAAATACCACCCTCTAGGTACCCGTTTATGCAGGCTGTTGCTAATTTTGAGAAATGAGCATGGGATGTACTTCTGCTGTGCTAAGAGACTAATCCCTCTTCCCCCAGTTAGTCATCTGAGACCAATTCTGGCAATGGTTCTGCTGCCATTGCTGTACTATCTCTTTAAAAGTGATGATTAAAAACCTCCAGAACAGGACTTTTTTTTCCAACTCTTTTCTGAGACTTTTTTCTAAATCACTTCCAATGGAACTGAATAGAGTAAAATGAAAACAGGAGGCAGAGTCCAGCTTTCCTGATTTTCAATAGTAAGGAAATGAAATTTAAAAATTGATGTTTTATCTCATAGAAAAGAATGGGTGCTAAGCAAGTAAAAGAGAGGACACCTGTTCTGGACAGGATTAAATGTATTTGGGGTAGAGGCCTCAAGGAGGCAAATACAAGCTGCATTTCTGAGTGGGTGACTAATCCTTTAGGGTGGCAGTGGAGGCAGAGTAGAACCTGATAAATAAAAGCAGAGATGAGTTCTGCCGCCTGTGCATTCTGAATATCTTTATTCAGGCAATTCTGATTAATGTTTGGAGTGTTTCAATGTACATTGAATAACTGTCAAACTGTTTTATTTTAAGAGTTAAAAATAATAATGATAGAGATCTATAAAATAATAATGATCGAGGTCTATAAAATAACGAGTGGAGTGGAATGAGTAAATGTAAATTGGTTGTTTACTCTGGAATTCATTGCCAGAGGATATGGGGAAAGCTGTTAGTGTAGCTGTGTTTAAAAAAGGTTTGGACTAGTTCCTGAAGGAAAAGGCCATAAACCATTATTAAGATAGAGTTGCAGGAATCAATTGCTTATCCCTGGGATAAGCAGCTTGGGATCTATCTTGCCAGGTACTTGTGACCTAGATTGACCACAGGATACTGGGCTTCATGGTCCTTTGGTCTGACCCAATATGGCAAATCTTATGTTCTTATGCTCTTATTTGCCTGGGCCCTGAAGAATGGTCCTAGGAGAGAAAGAGAAGCAGAGCTGTATTACCTCTAACACAGATCCTATGTTTATTTTAATTAAAGGAGCACCCCCTTCCCCAGCACGAATGTACGGGTGCTACCGTTAACGGGCACCTGAGGCACTCAGCTGGGAGGCCTGACTCCTGACACTTATCCGGTGGGTGGGAGGGTGGGCCGGTTTTCGGATGCTGGACTTGTCATGGCAGTGAACTTGTGGCCGCCGCGTGGGGGTCAGGGCCGCTGGCTTTGTTGGTTGCTGGGCTGAAACACCATCACCTGGTTGGTCTGGCGCTGAGCATGATGATGTGATCACAATGTGATTTGGCACCGGGGCCACCTGATTGGCCAGGGGAAGTTGCATGGTAACATTGGGGGGAAGGGGGAGGGGGGTGCCGGCAAGAGGTTTAAATCCTGCTGACAACCTTCCCACTTCCTCTTCTGCAGTGGCCCTGAGGCAATCTTTCTGCGCTGTGCCACACCATGGTGAGCAATTTCTTTTTAGAGGACACCTGTATGAACACATATACAATAGAAATGTTTTAAACCTTTATCGGTGCATTATTAAACGTACTATTCTTACTGAGTACAGCTTTCATACCAGTGTCCTCTAAAAAGAAACCACTCATATATTTCCACTGACTATACGCTCACACTGGCTTCTTCCAAAAATCCAGTACTACATTAAGAAACATATTACCAACAAGATTTATAAAACCCAATTAGGACATAATCAAGATTTTCTTCTAATTGAAGGATTTTACATGACAATAATATTGCCAGCACAGCCCTTGAAGCAGCCCTTCGGGCGAAACTCGGCCTGAGTTGGGCTTTGGTTACTAGAGTTGTATGCATATTAATAAAGATTGATTATAGGACTTTGGAGCTATCTCCTTTTCTTCTTGTAAGTACCAAGCCCTGGTTTAAAATCAGCATTTTCAAATAATAAAAAGAAAGAATTTAATTTAAAAAATGTGTAAATTATATTTTGAGGAATATTATAATTACATTAACAAATATCTATTATTAAGGGCAAATCTTTATTAATTGCTTTAAAAATTTGTGCTTTATTTGCATAACTTTCGGGCCGATACAGCACGTTAACCCGCCATTGAACGCGCGTTTTCCCTTACCCCTTATTCAGTAAGGGGCCAAAAACGTGCATCCAACCCGCCGAAACTAATAGCGCCCTATTAGGTATTCCCGCGCGATTCAGAAAAAAAAAAGGGGAAGCCAAGCCACACATTTTGCTTTCAGAAATTAGCGCCTACCCAAAGGTAGGCGCTAATTTCTTCGGGCACCGGGAAAGTGCACAGAAAAGCAGTAAAAACTGCTTTTCTGTCACCTTCTGACTTAATATCATGGTGATATTAAGTCGGAGGTCCCGAAGGGTAAAAAAAGTAAAAAAAAAAAGAAAAAAAAATTGAAGTCGGCCCGCGGCTGTCGGGTCGGAAACCAGACGCTCAATTTTGCCGGCATCCGGTTTCCGAGCCCGTGGCTGTCAGCGGGCTCGAGAACAGACGCCGGCAAAATTGAGCGTCAGCTGTCAAACCCACTGACAGCTGCCGCTCCGGGCCAAAAGGAGGCGCTAGGGATGCGCTTCCTGAGATAGCTCTGCTGCAGTAGCCTGTGCGGCAGGAGAAGCCACTGATAAAGGAATTGGCAGAGGAGGAAGCGGTTGTTGTCCATAGATGAGTTGGAAGGGAGAAGACCCTGTAGATGTAGCAAGATGCGAATTTATAGCAAATTCCGCCCAAGGCAGCAGTTCTGTGCAGTCACTCTGTCTTGAGTTAACGTATGACCGTAGAAACTGTTTAAGTGTTCTGTTCATTCTTTCAGTCTGACCATTAGACTGAGGGTGGTAAGCGGAGGTCAAGTCCAAGGAGATATCAAATTTTTTACATAAGGCTCTCCAGAATTTGGCAGTGAATTGTAATCCTCTGTAGGACAGAATATGCTTAGGCATTCCATGAAAGCGGAAGATATGTTTGATGAAGAGTTTCACTAACTCCACAGCAGAAGGTAATCCTGGTAAAGCTATGAAATGTGCATCTTGGAGAAAGCGGTCAACGGTGACCCAAATGGTATTGTTCCCGTTGGAAAGTGGTAAGTCTACCACAAAATCAGTTGCTATATGTTTCCAGGGTTCATCCGGCGCTGGCAGGGGTTGTAGCAGACCCCACAGACGCCCAGCTGGCAGCTTTTGCTTGGCACAGACAGAGCAGGAACCCATATAAGCATATACATTCTTTTTCATGGTTGGCCACCAGTAATACCGCTGTAACATAGCCAAACTGCAACTCTGTCCAGGATGGCTGGCTAGGCGGGAATCGTGTGCTCACTTCAACAGTTTCTTCCTTTGATTTCTAGCCACAACCATCTTCCCGGAGGGTACAACATGAGTGGCTGCAAGAACCACTCTCCCGGGGTCAATGATATGATGGGGGTCATTAGGCACATCCTGAGGTGATAAGGATCGTGACAGGGCATCAGCCCGAGTGTTCTTCTCTCCCAGATGGTATTTCAAGAGGAAATCGAATCTGTTAAAGAAGAGTGACCATCTTGCTTGACGGTGATTGAGTCGTTGAGTGTGTCTAAGATACTCCAAGTTCTTGTGATCGGAATATACTACTATCTGGTGTTGTGCGCCTTCCAGCCAAGGATGCCATTCCTCAAAGGCCAGCTTGATTGCAAGTAACTCTTTATCTCCGATTCCGTTATTTCTTTCAGCAGGCGAGAATCGCCATGAGAAGGAGCAGGGATGGAGCACATTGGATTTGTTGTACTGGCTCAAAACTGCTCCCTCGCCGACGTACGATGCGTTGACTTCGACGATGAATGGGCGATGCGGGTCTGGATGACAGAGGCATCACTTCTTTTGAAAAGCCTGTTTGAGTGTCAAAAAGGCTGATATGGCTTCAGGCTCCCTTTCTGGTCATAGCAGTGAGAGGAACTGTCAATGATGAGTAGTTCTTAATAAAGGAATGGGAGTAGTTCGTGAAGCCCAAGAAGTGGCGCAGTGCCTTAAGGCCTGTAGGTTGGGGCCAATCTCGGATGCTTTCTAATTTCTTAGGGTCCATCTGAAACCCATTTTTAGAAACAATGTAGCCCAGGAAGGGTACAGACTCCTTGTGGAACTCACACTTCTCTAGTTTTGCGTATAAGTGGTATTCCCGCAGGCGTCTTAGAAACTTCTTGACATCCTCCTGATGTGTTTGTAGATCTTGTGAGAAGATCAGAATATCATCAAGATATACTACTACACATTGATATAGTAAGTCCCGTAAGATGTCGTTCATCATATTTTGAAAGACTGCAGGTGCGTTACTTAATCCGAAGGTCATGACGAGATATTCGAAGTGTCCATCGCGGGTGTTAAAAGCTGTCTTCCATTCGTCTCCTTCACGAATGCACACCAAATTATAAGCTCCTTTGAGATCCAGTTTAGAAAATATCTTGGCTCCCTGGAGTCTGTCAAATAGTTCAGAAATCAAGGGCAGGGGATACTGGTCCTTGATGGTAATTTCATTCAGACCCCTGTAGTCGATGCAGGGACGTAAGGTGCCATCCTTTTTCCCTACAAAAAAAGAATCCTGCACCAGCCGGGGATTTGGAGGGTCTGATGAATCCTTTTTTAAGTTTCTCTTGTATATAGGCGGACATGGCCTTAGTTTCAGTTGCAGAAATAGGGTAAACTCTTCCCTTTGGAGGCTCCACATTAGGTTTCAGGTTTATAGCACAGTTAAAAACTCTGTGCAGAGGGAGTACATCTGCTGCTTGTTTAGAGAAGACATCCTGGAAGGAGGCGTATTGTGGAGGTAAGCCAAGTAACGATGGTGTAGTGGGCATACAAATTAGCGGCGAGACACCGCAAGACACCGACCATGATAGCCAGGTCCCCACTGGGATAATTCCAGCATGGCCCAATCAAACTGAGGCATAAGATCTTGTAGCCAAGACAGTCCAAGTACCATTGGGTGCATGGCCTTTTCCAATACAAGGAAGGAAATAGATTCAGAGTATAAAGCTTCAGTGCGCAGGCCAATGGCCTGGGTAATCAATGAAACTACTCCAGGACATGGTTCCCATGGATTGAAAACAATAGCAATGGCTTAGCTATTGGTGTGGTAGGAATCCGTAGATGTTCTACTAAGCGTTTTAAGATGAAATTTCCTCCGGTTCTGGAGTCTATGAGAGCGAGAGACTGAAATTCAAGGCTTCCACAGAGTAATGAGACTGGTAAAGATAATGCAGGAGTTGGAGAGGTGAGGCCTAGGAGAAGTCCTCCTGCAGATCCTAGGCCCATCAGTTTCCTGGACAGATGGGACAGGTTTGGACGGCATGGCCAGATTAGCCACAGTACATGCATAACCCCATGCGTTTGCGAAAACGTCTTTCTTTAGAAGTTAAATGACTTCGGCCTAGTTGCATAGGCTCATCTTCTTCTAAGGAAGCAGACGGTAGGCTTGAGACAATTGGCACAGGTTTAGGACAGTTAGCTCCCGAGGCGGACTTTCAAGGACTCCTAACCTTTTGAGTTCGGTCTCGAATACGGAGGTCATTTCTCCCAGCCAGTTCCATAAGGGACTCAAGGGTATCAGACAGATCAAGAGCCACCAGTTCATCCTTCAAGCGAGAGTTGAGGTCCTACATGAAGATAGCACGTAGACATCCAGTGTCCCAGTGTAGTTCGGATGCTAAAGTCTTAAATTTGATTACATAGTCTGTAAGTGGCTTATTTCCTTGCTGGAGGTTAAGCAGAGCAGATCCAACGACGGTCTGGCGAGTCGGGTCATCGAAGACAGACTTAAAAAGTTTCAGAAATCCTGATAGGTCATTCAGGATAGGATCTTCATGTTCCCATAACAGTGAAGTCCAAGCCAAGGCTCTTCCTTCAAGTACAGATAGGATATAGGTGGTCTTGGAAGCTTCTGTGGGAAAGAGGGTAGGCTGCAAAGAAAAATGCATACTGCATTGGTTGACAAACCCTCTACACATCCGTACTTCACCCGTGAAGCAGGTAGGCGTGGATAACATTAAGGTGGTCTGACAGTCACCACCGGAGACAGCAATTCTTTCACTGGAGTTGCTGAAGTATTCAGTTGTGCATGTAACTGATTGAAGGCAGTAGCTAGGCTTTCCAGAGACTTTTGTTGCTCGGTGATCCACTGGGCTACGTCAGGAATGGCCTACAAGACCGCGATCTGAGCTGAGTCCATGGAATTAGCAATCTTTTGGGTTTGTGGCATATTGTGGACTCTTGGTCAAAGTGGCGATGACTCCTCCCACGGGGAGGGGCCCCAGGGGGAACCACAGCGATAGGCTAGACTCTAGTAAGCAGATACTGAGGGAAGAAAGCTTTATTGTACTGCTGATGTAAGTTGAATCTTGCTTCATGGAAGGGATTGTACTGTAGGCCAGCGATATCACAGTAAGCTCAAACAGTCTCTATATATGATGGTCTCACCCGGATGTAGCAAGGTTGGGTAGTGTTCCGCAGCGTGGGATAAGCCAAACCTGAAGGGTGGAATAAGGAGAGCTGGAACATAGTGATACTCACAGAGTGGCAGTGCTGGTAACTTCCTTGGTAGAAGAACGGAGAAAGGGACCCGAGGTCCAAGGTGCAGAATTCCCTGAGCAGGATAGGCCCTCGAGGAGCGAGTACCTAGGAGCGCCGAAGGATCCTGGAAGAAAGTAGATAGGACCCCACGAGGAGTGGGTATCCTAGGTTAGGTAGTTGAACCCCGAAGGGCAGATAGAAGCGAGAGGCCCCGAGGAGCGGGTACCCAGAGCTTCCTTAGGAGCAAGTTACCCCGGAGAGTAGAGAGGAATCCAAGCGAGCAGCTTAGAAGCGGTCAGAGTAGCAAAACCAAAGTCCTTGCTAACTCGTTGGGCTATAGCGGAGCGGAGGTTTAAATACCTGGAGGTACTGACATCATGTGGTGGGGACGCACCCGAGGTTCCCGCCATGACGAATTCAAAAGCGTAGGTGGTGTGCGCGCTCGCACCTAGGAGGCCTCAGGAAGAAGCATGGCAGACAGGGATGCCCATGCTGTGTCGGAGATGCCAAGGATTTCAGCAATCAGCACCAGAGGCAGCCATCCTTCCCAGGTAGGAGGAAAAGGGTAGAAGAGAGGTGAGGCAAAGCGGTCGCAGCCTTCTGCGACCGACGGATGCAACACATGAAGTCCCTCATTGGCAGTCTGGCCTTTGTGGTAAGGGTCATTCCAATGGGAAGAGTCTTCCTCCACAGATTGATTAATGCTCCATCAGACCTAAAGCAGGATTACTATACATGTGGGTAGGAAAGCCCCTAAAAGAAGATTTAGATGTATGGGGAACTTTCTTAAAGGAATTTAATGGCGTCTTATTGTGGTTGCCCATTTCCGTTACCAGCAATGGCTTACAGTTGTAATCTGATGCTGTTAGTGTTCGTAGTAGTTGTGGGTGGATCCTTGGGCCAGTAGCAGATGACCACGCCCCCGGGGGAAGATCCCGAGAGGGACCACCGGTCAGGCTCATAGTATGGAGACAGACACACACTAGTTCTTTTATTAAACAGTATATCGAACCACCAGAGGTGGCAGTAGTGAGCTGGAAGTGCCCAGCTGGGCTGTAGTCCCTCAGATACTGGAACAGATATTGGAACAGCGATCCTGGATAACTGAGCTGTAGAGAAACTGAATATAGTGAGTAGGCAGGGTATGCAGAGTTCAGGAACAGAACCTTGATGGTAACACTCACACAATAGTCTCTTAGAAGCAGCCCAGAAGCTGGAATGAAGTAGGCCCTCGAGGAGCAAGTACATGGTTCCAGGGAATGCTCTGAGAGAGAGATGGTAACTCACTGGTGTTGTAGGCAGCAATGACTTCCTGGCAGAAGTGGTATTCAGTAGCAAGTCCGGGAATGTGGGCCCTCGAGGAGCGAGTACCAGTTCCAGACTGCAATCTGAAAAGCAAAAGAGAAAGCGAGGCCCCTGAGGAGCGGGTACCCCTGGTAAGTCCGAGGAGGCAGAGTAGCAAGGTATGCGGAGAGCGACTCCCATCAGCCGATACCTGGAGGAAAGCCCTTGCTAACTCGATTTGTTAGCGATTTCAGAGACCTTAAATATCTGGTGAAGATGATGTCATCTCAGGTTGACGCCCCTGAGGTTCACGACACTGCTGGAACTTGAGTCGGGGCCGCACCGCGCGCACGCCCTTAGGCTGAAACATGGCGGAGGACAGCGTCTAGCCAGTCCGGGGACGCCGGAGGAGAATGGCAAGATGACGCCGCGGCAGCCAAACTTCCAACAGGCAAAGAGGGAGTCGCCAAAGAGGTAAGGTGGGCATAGTGGAGACGTCGGGCAGCGACGATCGCAACAGTACCCCCCTTTAAAGGGTGATTTCCTCTTCGGGTACCAGGCTTGGGTTTTGAAGGATGCGCGAGGTTGGAACTGACGAAGCATCTCTTTTGTCCAGAATATTGGTCTGAGGCTCCCAAGAGTTTTCTTAGAGGCCGAAACCTTCCCACTTTAGAAGGTATTCAAAAGTATTGCCTCTTTTATGAACATCCAGGACCTCTTCGACTTTGAATTCTAAGTCGTCTTCTGCATTGATGACAGGTGGATCTTGAGGTTTGGAAGAAAATTCGCTGAGTATGAGTGGTTTCAGAAGTGAAACGTGGAAAGCGTTACGAATGTTGAGCCCAGGCGGTAGCTTCAGACAGTAGGTGACATTGCCAATACGTTGAAGGACTGGGAATGGTCCCATGTAGTGAGGAGCAAACCGAGATGAAGGTAGTTTAAGTCTGAGGTGCTTGGTTGACAACCAGACCTTGTCTCCTGGTTTGAAGACTGGGGCTTGCGAATGGTGTGCATCGTAGTATTTCTTAGCATGGTCACTCGCTTTGATCAGCATGTCCTTTGTCTGAACCCACAGATTATGTCCTTTGTCTGAACCCACAGATTATCAGCAGTGGATTGAGCTGCTGGGGACGTCACTGAGAGTTTCAGTGGAAGTGGCGGTGTTGGGGAATGTCCATAAACTACTTCAAATGGTGACAATCCAGTAGATGTTGCTGGATGAGAGTTGATGGCGAATTCAGCCCATGGAAGCAATTTGGCCCAGTTGTTCTGACGTGACGTGACATAGGCTCGAATGAACTGCTTCATAGTATGATTCATCCATTCCGTTTGGCCATTTGACTGCGGATGGTAGGCTGAAGTATAGAGTGATGTCGAACAACTTGCACAAGGCCTTCCAGAATCGTGCCGTGAATTGGGACCCACGGTCAGATATGATGTGAGAAGGTAGTCCATGGAGGCGGAATATGTGCTTTATGAAGAGCTTTGCGAGCTCCAAGGCTGAAGGTATACCAGGGAGTGCCACGAAGTTTGCCATCTTGCTAAATCGATCCACTGTCCCCCAGATGGTATTCATTCCTCCGGAAGTAGATAAATCGACTACAAAGTCAGTAGCGATGAACTGTCAGTGGTTGCATCTGACCCCAGAAGCAGGTTTGTTCTTAGCACAATTGGTGCAGGATGCCACGTAGGAATAGGTATCCTTTTTGATAGTAGGCCACCAATACAGCTCCTATATCTTGAGCAGGGTACGGCGTTGGCCAGGATGGCCAGCCAGTTTGGAATCGTGTTCCCAAAAGAGCACTTTCTTCCTAAGTCTTTTTGGAACACGGTTTTACCAACGGGCACAGACTGGGTAGATGCTAAGAGGATTTTCTTCGGGTCAATTATGTGCTGTGGCTCATCAGGCACATCCTCCAAGTGAAAAAGAGCGTGACAGAGCGTCTGCTCTGGTGTTTCTATCTCCAAGGCGAAACTTGAGCACAAAGTCGAACCTATTAAAAAATAGGGACCATCTGGCCTGTCTGTAATTCAGGCGTTCTATGTGACGGAGATACTCTAGATTTTTTTTTTTTATTATGTATTTCCATTTTTCAAAGGATAATACACAGCATTTAAAGATATACATAGTATTTGAAACACAATAATACAGGAAAATTACCATGTACAATGAATGCTGTGAAACCCAGAATAACATATTTATCAGAAATTTAAATACTGGCAGAAGGGAAAAGAGCAGATTAACATAGTAATTTAACGTTCAAACATTTATGTCTAAACCATATACATTCATTCTTTACCCCCATTGTTAACTAAGGAGACAATTGAAGTTAAGAATCCAGGTATGAGCGCAGTTGGTCAGGAGAATTAAAAACATATCTCACATTTTGATGCAATATTATACAACGACATGGGAAGCGTAAAATAAACTTGGCCCTCGTTGGATGACTCTGTCTCTCATTGAAAGAAACTCTCTTCTTCTTGCCTGAGTATTGAAAGATATGTCAGGGAAGATTCTAGTAGGGTGACCATGAAAATTAACATTTTGATATTTAAAATATAATTTAAGTATTAAATCTCTTTGAGACATTTCTGTAAATTGAACAACTAAAGTAGCTCTTGTTTTAATTTCCATTTCAAATGACTTCTCTAATAACTCTGTTAAATTCGTATCTTCCTTTTGATCTCCCTGATTCTGATCTTGAGTACCTGTAGGGGGTGCAGGATAGGAAATATAATATATCCTTGCAATTAACGGTATTGATATTTCTGTATATTTCAATACATTAATTAGGTAACTCCTGAATAATTCTTTGGGGGATAATAGATGAGTTTTAGGAAAATTTAAGATCCTCAAACTAACTCTCCTTATCTGATTTTCTAATTGTTCAATTTTGTCTGCGTGTATCTTTTCTGATTTAATTAAATTCACTTGAACATTTTCTATCTGATTAGTTTTAACTCCCAAAGTAGTTACCGACCCCTCTATCTGTTCTATTTTTGTTTGCAAAACTTTATTTTGACTCAAGCCATCTTGAACGAGTTTGGCCAACTCATTAATTGATTTTTGCATGGAAAAATCATGCTCCCAATTTCTTCTAAACTAAATTTCGTAGGGTTAATTAATACCATTTCCTGCTTTGCTCCCACCTGGGCTCCTTCTAACTCCTTCTCCTTAGAGGCCATACCGGAACTGACTTCCCTCCCTTGAACACTAAAAGACTGCAAATCTAAATCAATCGGCGGGCAATCTAAACCTCCTGCCCCCCCTTGATCACTAGATATTGAAGAGGTCGAATTCAGTATAGGTTCTTCGAAGATATAATCTACTCCCCCTTTCCTCGTAGGCGGCTCAGGTGTTATAGGGGCACCAGGGCTTAACGATGTTTCTAAAGTCAAAGAGCTTTGGCCCTGCTCCTGGCCAAAGTCTCTAGCGACTTGGCTTCCTGGTGATAATATGGTCCTTGCAAAAAGATCCGATATACGTGGTTGGTTATTAGTTGCAACTGGTGTAGATGTAGATATTTTCCCTTTTCTCTTGGTGTGTGGCATCACCGAGAAAACTGAAACCCACTAGAATTTAGAAAAATATAAAAAGTACCTCAAAGTTTGGATCCTTTGTGACACAATTATTACTTCTGCCAGTATCAAATGGCCGCTGAATCCTGACTAAGTCCGGATTTCCAAGATGGTCCAGCGAACTCCAGCGAACCCTGGCAAAGCCCGGCAGAGCCGCGTGCCCCTTAGGCGCGTGGCTTTGGCGACGCGCCGACGGCGATCGCGCTGTCCGGACATTGATGATATGGGCGTCCGAAGTCGCTCCTCCCTCTGATGTCAGAGCCCAGTAGGCCGGCGGGAAAACCAGGAAATGGCTCAGTAAAGCAATATTAGCAGTGGCAACCGCTCCAAATAGCAAAGAAAGAGCCAAAGAAATCTCCACAGGTAATGTCCTCAATCAGAGCGGTGTCTGCTTCAGCAGATAGTTCAGACAGCAGCACTCCTCACCTTCCGGACGCCGATGATATGGGCGTCCGAAGTCGCTCCTCCCTCTGACGTCAGAGCCCGGTGGGCCGGCAGGAAAACCAGGAAATGGCTCAGTAAAGCAATATTAGCAGTGTCAATCGCTCCAAATAGCAAAGAAAGAGCCAAAGAAATCTCCACAGGTAATGTCCTCAATCAGAGCGGTGTCTGCTTCAGCAGATAGTTCAGACAGCGGCCTACTCTAGATTTTTATGATCCGTGAATACGGTTATTTAATGTTGAACGCCTTCGAGCCAAGGCTGCCATTCCTTGAATGCAAGCTTTATTGCCAAGAGCTCTTTATCACCGATCCCATAGTTTTTCTCGGCAGGAGAAAATCTTCGTAAGAAGAACGAACAGGGACGTAAGGCTTTCGAGTCTCCTGTTTGGCTTAATACAGCCCCTACACCCACATCTGAAGCATCAACTTCGACGATAAAGGGCTTGTTGGGGTCTGGATGCTGCAGGCATGGTTCTGTGGAGAAGGCAGTCTTCAATTTCTCGAATGCGGAAATGGCCTCCGCTGACCATTTTGAAGCGTTGGCACCCTTGCGGGTCATCGCAGTTAAAGGTATGGTTAAAGAAGAGTAGTTCTTTATGAAGCTTCGATAATAGTTGGTGAACCCCAGGAATCTCCTTAAAGCCTTCAGGCTGGTAGGTTGGGACCAATTCTTGATACTTTCAAGTTTGTGAGGGTCCATTTGGAAGCCTTCTTTTGACAAGATGTAGCCTAGAAAAGGCACTGAGTCTTTGTGAAATTCACACTTAGAGTTTGGCGTACAGCCGGTGTTCACGAAGACGGTGGAGTACTTGCTTGACATCTGCAATGTGAGTGTCCAAATCCTGGGAGAAGATTAATATATCGTCCAGGTAGACCACAACATTCTTATAGAGCAGATTCCGCAAGATGTTGTTCATCATATTTTGGAAAATGGCGGGTGTGTTGCACAACCCGAACGGCATTAATAGATACTCAAAGTGGCCGTCTTGCGTATTGAAGGCCGTTTTCCATTCATTGCCATTCCGAATGCGAATGAGGTTGTAGGCCCCCTTTAGGTCAAGCTTTGAAAATATCTTGGCCCCTTGCAAGCGGTCAAACAGTTCCAAGATTAACGGCAAGGGGTAAAGGTCTTTGATCGTGATTTCATTTAGACTTCGGTAATTGATTCATGGACGTAGGGTACCGTCCTTCTTCCCCACAAAGAAAAAGCCTGCGCCGGCCAGCGACTTTGATGGTCGGATAAAGCCCTTCTGGAGATTTTCTTCAATGTATTCTGACATTGCTTTATTCTCAAGAGCTGAGAGAGGGTACACCCTCATCTCCCTCATCTCCTTGGTTGGGTGGATCAACCACTGCTTCCAGGAATGGCATTGGGAGGTAAGAGCCATATGACAAGCGGCCCCGGAACCACCTCGGTCTGTGAGCCCCAGACCAAGGGCACCACCGGCGGTTCTCCATCTAAGGAAGAACCGATGCAGTTCAACCGCGGTCGTCTTACTCCTGAGGAATGCCTCCAAAGGCAGAAGTTTGGTCTCTGCCTCTACTGTGGGGGTCCAGGCCACCATATCCAGACTTGTCCGGTATGTCCGGGAAACTCCAAATCCTAAGCCCGGCGGGGGTCCCGAGCTTGGGCACTACAGTTTCAGGCCCTCAACTGTTGCTTCCCTTCTCCCTCTTTAGGGAGACACATTTGTTCTCCACCACCACCCTCGTCGATACTAGGGCCAGTGGGAAGTTTATTCTTGAAGAGTTGGTCACATTACTCCGGATTCCTACTCATCCTCTGGAGGTTCCACTATGAATAGCCTCCATCCATGGAGAACCCTTATCCGATCGCATCACCCATCACACCATAGCCATCTGGCTGACCGTAAGGACTCTCCATGATGAAGAGATTCCTCTCTTGGTCCTGAAATAGTCAATACACACCATCGTCCTCGGTTTACCCTGGCTACAACTACACTCCCCACACTTCGACTGGGAGTCACTCCAGCTCATCGAGTGGGGTTCTCGCTGCCAGACACACTGCATATGGTGGGTGTCCTAATCCATACCTGTGTTGACATCCACGATCCTTCCTGGGTTACCTACGCCTTACACTGACTACCAAGATGTCTTCTCAAAGCAACAAGCTGACATCTTACCACCTCTCCAGAAGTTTAACTGCCCAATCAAGTTATTACCCAGTGCCACATCTTCCAAAGGGAGAACATACCCACTCTCGCTTCCTGAGACCCAAGCCATGTCAACTTACATCAAAGAAAACCTGGCCAAAGGATTCATCAGGCCCTCTATGTACCCTGTGGGTGTTGCGTCCGTCAGTCTTCGATGGCTTCGCCCCGCCTACCTCTCTCTACTTTCGGCTTCTCCCGCTCACCATGGATTGATGGCCGATGCGACATCTGCTTGCCATTCTCTCCGGCGTCCCCAGAGCGGCTTTGGTGCTGCCTCCCACCATTCTCCTTCAAGATACCTCTAGGGCATGCGCCCACACGCTGCCCTCATCTTTAACTCTATGTTGGCGCGAATCTCAGGGGCGTCCCCCTGTTCTGACATCATGACGTCCGGGTATATCTGCCTACAGTATTTGCTAGCTCGTTGAGTTAGCAACAGGATTTCTTACGGATGGGATTCGCTCTCTGTTCCTAAGCTACTCTGCCACTCCAGTGCTATCTGGAACTCTTACTACCCTTCTGGGTCTCTAATGGGGTACCCACTCCTTGGGGGCCTCTTTGCTTCTTTCAGGTGCTATCAGGAAACCGGTACTCGCTCCTCGAGGGCCCATGTTTCCTGTGTCGCTACCTGCAACCTCTACCCTTCTACTTGGAAGAACTAACTTACAGTTACCATCAGTGAGTACAGAAACCATCTCTTTCCACAGTACTGCTTCACTGGAATCAGGTACTCCCTCCTCGAGGGCCTGCTCTCTGCTCCAGTGCCAGACCTCTTGTCTAGTGGAATCTCTGTTACTGCTAAGTGAGTACAACGCTACCAAGTCTCTCTACTCTAAGGAATCAGGTACTCGCTCCTTGAGGGCCTGCTCTCCCTGCCTCGGAGCTTCTCCTATTTCCACATTGGGACTCTGAATGTTATTCTTATTGTGTGCTCATAACTCTCAGTCTCTTTCCACTACAACACTGCCTTGCAGAGGATCCACTGTTCCAGCGATCTGTGTGAGACGTGCCCAGCTGGGCTCTACACCTCTACTCACTACCGCCATCTCTGGTGGTCATTCAAACTGTTTAATAAAAGGTTCAAATCTGTGTTTGTGTGTCCAGAGTCTAGCCTGACACTGTGGTCCCTCACAGGACTGCCCCCCCGTGGGCGTGGTCAGCTGCCACAGTTTCCAAGGATCCACCCAAACACCATTAACCATAACAGCGGGTGCTGGATTCTTTTTCGCAAAGAAGAAGGCCGGTACATTAAGGCTGTGTATTGATTACCGTGGCCTGAACGCAGTCACCCACAAAGACCAGTACCCATTTCCGCTCATCAGTGAGCTATTTGATCGGCTCCAGGGGGCCCAGATTTTTACCAAGTTGGACCTGCGTGGGGCCTATAATTTGGTCCGCATCCAACCAGAGGACATCTGGAAGACGGCGTTCAATATGCGAGATGGACACTACGAGTATATGGTGATGCCCTTTGGGCTATGTAACGCCCCTGCCATCTTCCAGAGAATGATGACTGAGATCTTCTGAGACCTCCTATATGCCTTCGTTATAGTCTATTTGGATGACATCTTGATCTTTTCTAGTGACTTGGAATCCCAACGCTCGCATGTCCGGACTGTCCTCCAGCGGCTTAGAGACCATCATCTCTACGCCAAACTTGAGAAAACTTAATGTAACCCAGCTTCCCATTCCTGGGTTATATCATCTCCAACCAGGGATTCACCATGGACCCAGACAAACTCCAGGGTATTCGCAACTGGCCCCAGCTGGTTGGTCTGCAGGCCCTGCAAAGATTCTTAGGGTTCACGAACTATTGCCGTCACTTTATCGCAGACTACTCCACGCTAGCCGCTCCACTCACCGCCATGACTAAGAAAGGAGGTAACCTCCGGTAGAGGAGTCCCAAAGCCCAGTCTGCATTCCAGGCCCTTAAGGAGGCCTTCCATACTAGCCCTTGTCTCCGCCACCCGGACCCGAACTGACCCGTCATCGTAGAGGTTGACGAGTCCCCCATTGGCACGGGGGGGGGTCCTCAGCCAGTACTCCATGAAGGGAGCCCTAGTCCCATGCTCCTTTTACTCCCAAAAGTTCTCACTCATAGAACGCAATTATACTATTGGGGACTGCAAACTCCTGGCCGTGAAGATGGCCCTCTAGGAGTGGCACCACTGGCTTGAGGGGCTCAGCACAAGTTTACCATCTATACGGACCACAAGAATTTAGAACACCTTAAAGAAGCCCAGCTACTGAATGCACAGCAGGTCCGCTGGGCCCTCTTCTTTGCACAGTTCAACTTCGAGTTGCGCTACCACCCAGCTGCAAAGAATCGCTGTGCCGATGCACTCCCATGCTCGGTAGACCCAGAGGATACCCCTGAAGGTCCAACCCACATCATAGATCCCGCATGCATCTCCCTCGCAACTACTATCATCATGCCACCCGGTAAGACGGTGGTGCCTCGCCGCCTCCGAGAGCGAGTACTAAGCTGGGCTCATGATTCACGACTTGCTGGTCACCTCGGTCGGGCTCGGACCCTGGAGATGCTCCGCAGACATTACTAGTGGCCCAGCATGGTAAAGGACTCCCAGGATTACGTAGATTTCTGTCACATCTGTGCCCAACAGAAGACGCCCACTGGACACCCGTGGGGTCTCTTCCAGCCTCTTCCAGCACCTACAGAACCATGGACAAATCTTACCACTGAATTCATTGTGGAATTACCCCCTTCCAAGGGAAACACTGTGATTTGGGTCGTCATAGATCTTTTCTCCAAGATGGCCCATTTCATACCTCTGCCTAACCTGCCTTCGGCTCCCGAACTGGGAAACCTCTTCTTAAACCACATCTTTCGCCAGCATGGACTCCCAAAGGAGATTGTGTCAGACCGAGACCCATAATTTGCTGCAAAGTATTGGCAGTTGTTCATTATCAGAGCGCTGCGATACTCTGAGATTTCAAAGGTATCATTACCTGCTTTTTGCAGGGAGTTCAAATCATTATCTGTGGACCCCACGCTCACAGAGAATTCAAAGAAGGCCGGCACTTAACCTTAATTTACTATAGAAAACACTCGCAGTCTTTATACTTCTCAATAATACTCTTTATTATAGTAAAGCAAAGTAAAAGTCAGAAGAACACAGTCCTTGTGCCACAAGTTTAATATTACCCTAAACTTAACCTCCGCTTATCATCCTCAGGCAAACGGCCAGGCTGAACAAACTAACTGGTCCCTAAAGGCCTTTTTTCGGTCCTACGCAAACGACCTGCAGGTTAACTCGGCGGATCTCCTTCCATGGGCAGAATTTGCACATAACACCCATGTTGCAGCTGCCACAGGGAGCTCCCCGTTCCACGTCGTCTATTGTTGGCAGCCCCGTCTGCCGCTTCCAGTCCCTCTGAGTGTGCCATCTCCTGCAGCCCAAGCAACAGCCCTGTCAATTCATTATCTCTGGGAGCAAGTCACTCAAAAACTGGGCCAGGCCGCCGAACGGGCAAGGAAGATTGCCGATGCCCATCGCCGCGCTGCCCCCACGTTCCTTCCTAGCCAGAGGGTATGGCTCAGCAAGAAAACATATTCGACTTCATCTACCTTACCAGAGGTTAGCTCCTAAATAATTGGGCCCTTTTCCAGTTGTGTGGCGAGTGGGGGCCGTCACATATCAGTTTCGCCTACCTGCCAGCTTAGGCATCCACAACACGTTCCACGTCTCGCTCCTCAAGCCTCTTGTCTTGTCTTGGCCCTCACGACAACCGCCACCTCCGACCCAAGTCTCCGCGGAACCAGAAGCTTGTCTCCAAGTCCAGGAGGTCCTGGATGTTCGCCGCAGAAGAGGGCATTGGGAGTACTTCCTGGCGTTTGAGGGTGCCGGTCCTGAGGAGAACTTGTGGGATCCCTTTCACCACATCCTTGACAAGAATCTTCTGCGAGAGTTCCACCTCCAGCATCCAGAGAACCCTCGACCGGTATGGGGGAGGCCTAGAAGGGGGGGTACTGTTGCGCGTCCCAGACGCGCTGGTGTCACGACCGGGCCTGCTCACCGCAGGCTCCCCTCCGCAGGTCCCAGTCCATCCTCCATTGCCGCGGCTGCCAGTCCCCGGCATCCCCGGTGCCTACCCAGGCATCTCCGGCTCCCTCCATTGCTCAGGACTCTCAGCGGAGCTCCTGCAGGGGCTCCGCATCCTCACCCCTGCCTCTAGGAGCACGCGCGACCAACACCCCGTCCTTTAAAGTGCCAAAGGCGGGCACCTTGGCTCGGGCGCCTCCGATGACATCACCTGAACTTCGTATATAAGGCGAGGCCCTTTCCCCAGAACCTCGCCTTGGCAAACGGGTCGTCACCTCAGTGTGAAGCTAGTTGCCGTCTTTGTTCCTGTGCTTGTTCCGGTCTTCCTGTATTCCTTGTTCCTGTGCTTGTTCCAGTGTTCCTGTGTTCCTTGTTCCTGTGTTCCTGCGTCTGCTCCTGTGTTCCCGTGGTCTTTCCTGTATTCCAGCGTCTGTTCCTTCGTTCTTGAGTCCTGTTCCATGTTCCGCTATCCAGATTGTACCTTCTCAGAATGATACCCGGTACTGACCTCGGCTTGCCTTTGACCACGCTCGGACCGATACCTGGAACTGACCTCTGCTTGCCTCTGACCACGCTCGGACTGATACCTGGAAGTGATCTCTGCTTGCCTCTGACCATGCTCGGACTGATACCTGGAACTGACCCTTGCTTTGGCTGACCATCCTCGGATGGATACCCTGGCTTTGACCCTTGTGCTCCATTCGGACATTCTCTTCGCTTCTCCTGTGACCACCAGGCCTGCCGGCTCTGACGCTGCCTATGGCCTTCTTCGAGCTGGACCACTAGGCGCTGCCTATCCTACCCGGAGGACCTTCAATTCCTGCCTTGTACCCATGGTCTCCAGTACTCTCGGTTCCGGTCTAGCTCGCCTGTTCTCTCACAGCTGTGCACCCCTTCTCTTGGTGGGCACACCTCTCCGTCATCTCTCCAGGAGACCCCCAGAGGCCCACCTAAGCCCAGGCAGTCCGGGAATCCAAGGGCTTAACCCGCGGAGCCCCCGGACCATTATTGGTGAAGTTCCTGTCAGCCTGTCTCCTCGTGTGCTCCCCCTCCTGGCGGCAGGCACCCTCTGGGATCCCTCAGAAGGCCGTACCAACCCTGCACCAGGCCAAGGGTCCACCTCCAGCGCAACACCAGTATGCCGCTGCTGTTTGACTAGTGAATATCCAAACCTCCAGGTGTAAACTGAACTCTTTGAACTCAATTTACCCAATTTCTTTTCGGCCTCTGTAGGGTTAATAGTGAAAAATCCAAAATAGAAATTGCCATAAAAGCATTTGGTAAAATATTCTTCAGCAGCCCTCAGACCTTAATGTATATACTACTGCATAAGGATGGTATAACTCCATCAGGTATACATTGATAACTATGCAGCTTCCATTATAATCTATGCGAGGTCAGGAATTAAGACTTATATATCACCATTCCCTTTTTTCCATAATTAGTAACCATAGGGTATAATTTGCAAAAGGATTTACATTTGTAAACACAGCATATATTGTAGCAATTTTCAGAAGACTTTTTACTTGCTTGCAGTGCACTTACACACATAATAGCTATGTACAAGTTGGAAACATCTGGTGCCATGATGGAACCCATGGCTGTACTGCATATCTGCTGGTAAAAACTGCCATCAAATGTAAAGAAGTTTTTAGTAAGTGTTAGCTCTGCCAATTAATATAATAAAAATAAAATAGAGCAAGCTAATAGTATAAATCACGAGATCCTATCATGAGTATTATCTACAGTTCTGGAGGCCATACCTTCATCAGGACATTAAGAAGATGGAAGCAGTTTAGGGGGCTACTGAAATGATTCAAGGTTTAAAACACAAATACTAGAAAAAAGTCTTAACAATCTCAAAATGTACTCACTGGAAGAAATAAAGGTATATGATAAAAGCATTTAAATATTTGACAGGCTTCCATAACTTGCAAAAAGGCAAAATATTCTACAGAAAAGGGATTTCAATGACAAGGGCTATGATCTGAAGTTGAAGGGAGGAAGAAAAACATGAAAAAGTATTTCTTTACTAAGAAGGTGGAGGATGCCTGGAATAACCTACTAGCAAAGGTGGTAGAAACCAGTATTGTGACAAATTTCCAGCATGTTTGGGAAAGATATAGAAGAATTGTAGGAACAGGATGTTGTGGTCCCGGGCCGTGCCCCGGTCCCTTCACCTACCTCGGGGGCGGCCCGGGCCGTTTCGTGAAGGTTTCAGGCCTCCAGGCCCTCCAGCGCGTCTCTCCCTCCTCGGGAGAGACGCCGACGGCTCGATGCGGCTGTCCCCGCCCCCTGACGCGCGCACGCGGGGAGGAGCTCCCCTTAAAGGGGCCAGCGCGGGAAAATCCATACTGCACCTGTGGATGACGTCAGACGCCCTCAGGGTACATGTACCCTGCATCTACTACAACCCAGTGCCTTGCAACAAGGTTCCCGAGGTTGGTTTGTGCTGCTGTGGTCTTGGTTGTCTTCGTCCTGCTTCTGCCTTCCCTTCGCTGTTGATTCTTCTGGCTTGACCCCTGGATTGGCTTCGGATCGTTCTTCTGGCTCTGACCCCTGGACTGGCTTCGGATCGTTCTTCTGGCTCTGACCCCTGGACTGGCTTCGGATCGCTCTCTGGCTCTGACTTTGGACTGGCTGCGGACCACTCTCTGGATACTGACCCCTGGACTGGCTACGGACCACCCTTGGACTCCTACTCCTGGACTGACTTCTGGATTTCCTACGACCTGCTGGAGGCGCCAGCCGTCCGGACCCACGACCTGCAGGAGGCGCCTGCATCCGGATTATCCACATCCTCTGGAAATCGCCTAAGTCCCAGCGGCCGTGTCCCTACAGGCTCCTCCTGGGGGGACTTCGGCTTCCAGGGTGAATCTCCTAAGTCCCAGCGGTTGGGCTCCTAAGGCCTCCTCCCGGAGGAGTACCGGTCTCCAGGGCGAAGAGTCTTCTTCTTCTTCGGTCCAACAGCGTCCTTCCGTCCAGTAGGGTTTTGTCCTTGGTCGCAAAGGACTTCATCTTCGACCAGAGCCTCAGCCAGCTTCGAGCTTCCAAACCGCCTCCTGGTTGGGACTTCGCTGTGTATTGCCACAGCACTCCAACTTCTGTTCCAACCAGCCCAAGGGTCCACGAACGTAACACAGGATTGGAAGATTTCAGTACTGCAAACAATTCACCCTTCATTGCCTCAGGAGCAGAAGTAAGGAAAGAAGTGTTAAAGAGAAAACAAGGGGCAGAAAGATGAAGCTTGACCTAGCAACACCACAGACCACAGATAACTAGAAAACTACAACTCTCCAGAAGCCAGACAAGCTGTTGCCAACAAGTTGGTGGTGATTGGATATAGTCTAGCAAGGTAATACGAAAATAACAAGGGGAGATAAATGAAGCATGGATTAGCAGTACCATGGGCCAGAGAGTAATTAAGTTAGTGTCAACAGGCTAAAACTCCTCAGAAACCAAATTGGTTGATGCCAGTAGGTGGGTGATAGCCAGGTACCAACCAGCAAGTTCACAAGACCTAGGTGCCTAGATCTTCAAACAACAGGTTCACTAGTTTTGGTAGCTGTTTAGATTATTATAAAGCTTTCTGGTAAGACATGGAAGCAGTGCTGCTGGGTATTGGATTAAGTATGGGACTATGTATACACAGGATGGTAGAGAACCAAAGAGGAAGAACCAAAAACATACTTGGATAAGTAATGATAATATACGAGTAGTCAAGCTTTCATGACTGGCAGCTGGGATATATCCTTAGCAGCTTATCATTATCATCATCATCATCATTGTTTATTTATAACACTATTTTCCACCAAGAGAGTTCAAAGTGAGTTACAATCATTTAAGCAATAATCATATAGAATGAATCTAGAAGGCTAGAATCACTTCAGTATATTGGCATTCAAATACATGATCACTGAGAGGGGAGGAATTTTAGCATTTCACATCACAATAGTATGGAAGATGAAGGGCAAAAGCAAATTAAAGATAGTGGGGAACATTGTCAAATATTGTGTTTGGTTAAATATCCTGTGCAAGTGTGGTGGAGAGTTTTCAGCAAGGTGGTACAGATATTAGGGATGTGCAGAGCAAAAGTTTATGTCCATATGTCCATATGTCCAAAGGGGGTCCCATTTGCAGTCAATATGGACATAAACATCAATAGATGTTTATGTCCATATTGACCGCAAATGAGTTGAGTATATGTCCATATGTGCAAATAAAAATTTAAACCCCTCACCCTCCTTAATCCCCCCCCCCCCCCAAGACTTACCACAACTCCCTGGTGGTCCAGCGGGGTCAGGACGCCATTTCTGACCAACTTTGCAAGGAGCACGTGACGTCGGCGTCACGTGATTCCCCGCGGGGTCGCTTCCGGGATCCTCGTTCGGCCCAAAAGGAACTTTTGGCCAGCTTGGGGGGGTCAGGAGGCCCCCCCAAGCTGGCCAAAAGTTCCTTTTGGGCCGAACGAGCGTTCCGGCGTGACCCCGCGGGGAATCACGTGACGCCGCATCACTCGACGTGGCGCCGACGTCACGTGATTCCCCGCGGGGTCGCGCCGGAACGCTCGTTCGGCCCAAAAGGAACTTTTGGCCAGCTTGGGGGGGTCAGGAGGTAAGTCTTTGGGGGGGGATTAAGGAAGGTGAGGGGATTAAGGAAGGTGAGGGGATTAAGGAAGGTGAGGGGTTTAACTTTTAATTTTGGATCAACAATCGCGATTTCCAACATATCCAACATAGCTATGTTGGATATGTGGGAAATCCGATCGTTTATGTCTCATCACTTTTTTAAGTAAAAAAAAAAATATGTGTAGCGTTTTACATATGCGGTCAATACGAATGCACACCCCTAACAGATATTAGGTGTCTATGTCCTGGTTTTCATGAGTGTAGATTATTAGTTTGTACCAAATGTTGACTCAAATAGCCACATTTATACCAGCTTTCTGAATATTAGGCAATCTGGTACAAGTTGATGTGAAGGGGTATGGAGTTGCAAAGGGTTGGGGCAGAGCCTGCAAAGGTTCTATGTCTGCTTTTGTTCAGCGCATAATTTTTGGGGATGAGATCACAAGGTGGACCAGAGACAGAGAGCATAGTGAGTAAGGGATTTATAGGCCATAAGTTAATATAGATTGAAGTCAGGTATTTGAGGGATTTGTAAGACAGGGTCAGGATCTTGTATTTGTTGAGGTAGAGTGTTGGTAGCCAGTGTAAGCTTGTCAAGACTGAGGTTATTCAGTCAAATCTAGGTACTTTCATTATGATATGGGCTGCAGCTTTTTGTAAGAGCTGTAGGTAGCAATTTAGGGTGTTGAATATTCCCACAAATATAAGTTACTGTAATTCAGGCATGAGATAAGAGTAGCCCGGACAGCAGTTATGAAAGCAGTGTCATCCAATAATAGACAGAGTTGGCGGATTTGGCAGAGGTGGAAGAAAGCTGTTTGGTTATTGCATGGACCTTTGCTATGGTGGTCAATTGGAAATGTAGTATGAAGCCTAGACTCTGGATCTGTGAGTTGAGTGTAAGCCTTGCTCCCCCAGGGTCACTTTTTGGGGAGGGTAATTGGGATCTTTTTTCCCCAATCCACAACATCTCTGTCTTTTGGGTTTTAAGCTTAATTTGTTTTGATGCACCCAGCTGGTAATTATTTCCAAGGATCTATTGATGTGTGTGATACGCTGAGCCTGATTTGTGCTGAATGGGATTAGGAGTTTGAAGTCATCAGCACAGGAATAATTGGTAATGTCTATATATTTATTTATTTGCCTATTCCAAATTTATATACTGCCTATTAACCTTTCTAGGTGGTTTACAAGCATACTTTATATACAAAATTCAGCATATTAAACAATCAAATCAAATAAAACATTAAAAACAATATAAACATAAAATACATAAACATAAAATACATCACCAAAACTAAAAAAAATAAACATAAAATCAAGATAAAAACTAGATAAAACAGAAGCTATCAATACTGCTGCCATACTTTGCTTAACATAATTCCAGATGGGTCCTGGCCTAGAATTCACAGTCTTCAATAAAATCAGCAGAAACCATCATCATTACCAGTTTGAAATCACTTAACTAAAACTAAGCAATCATTAATTCACATCTTCAGTTAAATTAAACACCTGTTTAAAAAAGAATGATTTTAAACATTTTCTAAAATACAATAAAGAGCCCTCTTCCTTTAATCCTAGTGGTAATGTATTCCATTGGGATGGGCCCTGAACATAGAAAAGGTGCTCATGGGTTTCATCAAGCCGAACATGTCTAAAAGATGTAACATTAAAAAGACACTAAGAAGTGAACCTTAAGGGTCTAGAAGGTTGGTAAATCTTCAGGGCCATGTTAAAACTAGGTGACATCAAACCATGATACAATTTAAAAACCAGTAATAAAATGTTGAACTTAATCCATCATTCAATAGGTAACCAGTGGTATTTCAACAGTACAAGGGAAGTATGCTGACACATTGAAGACTCTGACACTACACGTGCTATAGAATTTTTAACATACTGGAGAGCACAAAACGCAGTTTTTGGCAACCCTAAGTAAAGAATATTACAGTAGTGTAATGAAGAGACTATTAGTGAATGTACAACCATCTTTAAATCATTTTCATTCAAAAAAGTTCGGTCTATGAATTATGCATAGTTTGAAGAAGGCACTTTTTATAACCTTATTAATTTGGGGGTGGAGAGATAAGGTAGAAGAAGGTGCCAGGCTAGGCGATCTCCTGAAAATAATGGCTATCCCTCCTCCTCTTTTGGCCAGGCATGGAGTGTGAACAAAGATGTAGTCTTGAGGTTAGATATGGTCAAACTGGGGGACATCACATTTCTGGGAGGAACAGGATGTTATCATGCTATCTATGATTAGGTCATTAGAAGGCTAATCTTGTTGTGAATGGAATAAGTGTTGAGGAGCAGTGTTAGAATATGATATTTTCCCTTGAGGCTATGTCTCTAATCTCCTCCTTATTTGCCTGGAGCATGAGGGAGGGTGAGGTTATACAGGCAGCAGCCATTTTGTAGCAGGGGAAAGCTGAAGAGAGTGTGATGAAAATGATTGGAAGATCATAGGAAAATCAGCCACACTAATATCTTCACTGGCTTCATACTCCCATGGAGGAGTCCTACCTGGATCACAAGCATGAACATCAACACCAGTGTGATAAATAAAACAGATTACAAGTTGGACATGGCTTAGTTGTCTGGACATACTGTACATAATATACAAGATCCAATAACTACTTCAGTTTACAGAGAAGAAATGATTCTTTCTGGACAAAACCTTGGCTTACCCCTTAGGCTTTGGATAGACTCAGAGGTCCATATTCAAAATATTTTAAGACTTTTACCCTTATTAATATGTCCCTTTAAAATATCCCCCTCTATCCATGTAACTTTGCAGAAAATGTTTGTGCATACATAGGTACCTGGACAAAAGGAGGCAGGGCTGGACGTGTGGCAAGGGCAGGCTTACATGTTTAGCCAAATAGCACCATACTCAGCGCTAGCCAGCTAAATTTCTGCAGATAAGTCTGTCCATACAAATAGCTAACCTAAAATTATCAGGATAACTTCCACTGAATACCCAGATAAGAAAAGTGATAACTTTACTCAATTATATTTATCTACTCGGCAGTGTTTTGTTTTGTTTCTTTTTAATATGAATTTCTCAGGAGATACATTAAAATGGAATGTAATCTAGCCAGAAATGGAACTCTTCTCTTACCAATGGTCTGTGGGGGCTCTAATTATTCCTCCTCCTTCAATGTCTGTGAGTTCCCTTGAAACCTAATAAAGAACACAGGCTAAACACACCTCTTAAAGCCTAAAAGAAAAAAGGAAAAATAATGCCCAGAGATGCCATATCAATAACTACAAACTTCTAAAAGAAAAAAAAATAGGAGTTGATATCTTAATCCACAGTCTCTCGCCCACAGTGGCCTCCAAACTGCATCATGAGAAAGCATTCCTCAACACATCATCTACCAATTCCCACCTATCCATCTATTTCAAAAAGATAATCTGAATTTTATTTAATAATTCTACAAAAATATTTACATTTCTCAAAAGATTTCACTCTTATTGCAAAAATTGCATTTAACTGGCCATCCGTCTCTTAATTTTTATCCAATTTCCACTCTCAAAACTGCTTGAAGAAAATCATTGGAATGTTCCCGCTCTTTTCACTACCCAACATTGACAATATTTCAGTGCTAGGACATGCCTACATCAGGGGTTTAAACTAGATACAAGAACAGAAGCACAAACAACAAAATTATTTAGAAAACAATCAACACATATTTTAAAATAGCATAAACTCACCACCAGGACAACCCACATACCTGGCTGCATCCTTTTAGAAGTTTGTACTT
Organism: Rhinatrema bivittatum; assembly: GCF_901001135.1. Taxonomy (NCBI): domain Eukaryota; kingdom Metazoa; phylum Chordata; class Amphibia; order Gymnophiona; family Rhinatrematidae; genus Rhinatrema; species Rhinatrema bivittatum. The sequence continues at coordinate 228,651,277 of NC_042616.1, read as the reverse complement.
ATTGATGTAGCTCCCTTAAAACTACTTCTCTAATCCTCTCAGCACTTGCTTGGGAAGTAAAGATAAGTGAAATATGTGGAGGGGAACAAGGATTGAGTAGCAGGTGAAAGCTGACTAGGGAATAATGGAAGTGTTTACAATATGAGAAGAATCCTTTAATCAACCACACTGATATTTTCAGTGGCCTCACACTTCTGTAATGCATCCACATCTGTGTCACCAACTTGGACATTAGTGTGATCTAGAAATTAATAGTACAAATTAGACGTAACTTAACTTTACTGGACACATATAGGATAACATAGTAACATAAGAATGACAGCAGAAAAAGACTAAATGGTCTATCTATTCTGCCAGCAAGTTTCTTATAGTAAAACTGCTGCTCCGTGCAGTTATCTCCAAGCCTTATGTTAAGTATAGTTATATTTCCATTCAAAACCAAGAAACTGTCAAACCCATAACAAAATTACTGCTAGTAACATTTCAGACAATGCTGCTCATATGTGCTTTGCTTCTGGACTTGGCCATAAAAGCAGTCTTGTGCTTTTTCCCAAATGTCTGCATATTAGTATCCCAGACCATAAAAGACAAGACCCAGCGATGGCTGTCTCTGAATTCTGTTCCCCTTCTGCCCCCTGCCATGAAATCAGAGAGCGATGTTGCCATCTGTTAATGGTAATATCAACATATGCTCCGTGCAAGCTTCCCCAAGCCTATATATAAACTATATTTGTAGCAGAAAAGTTACCTCAATTCTTCATTTCCATTCTCAAGCCAGCAGGAATCTGTGTTTGTTCCATGCCCTTTTGAATTCCATTACTGATCTTTCCTTCACCACCTCTTCCGAGATAGCATGCCATGCATCCACCACCCTTTTCATAAAGAAATATTCCTGACATTGTTACTGAGTCTTTTCCCATGGAGTTTCATTTTGTGACCTCTAGTTTTACAGCTTCTTTTCCAGTGGAAGAGATTTGTTTTTTGCGTGTCATTAATTCCTTTCAGGTATTTGAAGGTCTGTATCATATCTCCCCTATCTCTCCTCTCATCCAGGGTATACATATTAAGACTCTTCAGTCATATCTTGTATGGCTTTCTGTGCAGACCCCACACCATTTTGGTTGCCTTTCTCTGGACCGCTTCCATTCTGTCTTTATCCTTTTTGAGATGTCTCCAGAACTAAACACAGTATTCTAGGTGAGGCCTCACCAATGATCTGTAGAGGGACATTATTATCTCCTTTCTCTTCCTAGTTATGCCTCTTTCTATGCAGCCCAGCATCCCTCTGACTTTAGCCACCACCTCATCACATTGCTTCGCCTCCTTCAAATCATCAGACACTATCACCCCAAGGCCTCTCTCACACAACACATATGGCTCCTTCGGATTGCTGTGCCCCAAATGCATGACTCTGCACCTCTTGACATTGAATCCCAACTGCCAAACTTTCAACCACTTCTCAAGCTTTCCTGGGTCATTTCACTTTCTCTCTACTCCTTCCGACATGTTCATTCTATTGTAGATCTTAGTGCCATTCACAGAAAGACAAATTTTATCTTCTAATCCCCCCGCAATATCACTCACAAAGATATTAAACAGAACCAACCCCAGAACAGATACTTGAGGACCTCCACTTATCATTCTTCTTTCTTCAGAATAGGCTCCGTTTACCACCTCTTGCTAGCATCTATCAGTCAGCCAATTTGTAATCCATTCCACCACCTTAGGACCCATTCCCAAGTTTCTCATTTTATTTATGAGCCTTCTGTGTGGGACCATATCAAAAGCCTTGCTGAAATCCAAATAAACTGAAGGATTTTCATTCTAAAAAGACCCCAGCTGCTGTCCAAGGACCCTGGATCGAGCAACTTGGTTTTGGTTAACTTATTTATCAATAAAAGTAAATCTAAGAAGAAACCAACACTTCCTCTTTCTTGTAGATTTTATTCAAAGAAAAAAAACATAGATCAAGATACAAGGCAACAACCTTTTTCTTCCATCTTAGATCTTGTCAGCCATTCATACTGTAAGGTAACGTGCCCTTATACCCTCCATTTTGAGACCCATTTCAAGTTGGGGTATATGTTGCAATACTAATGCAATACCTCGTGATGTTTTTCATTATAGCAAACCGCAAGCACTGCAATATTCTTTGTGACTAAGGGTCCAGGTAGACATCCAAAATAATCTTATTTCTTTGATTTCAACACAATTTCAATATCATATCATATGACTTTAGCAACTTATAGTAAACAACAGGCTTGCTTAGCTTTGTAAAATATATGTTCCACAGTAAGATGGAACGACAGTATATAAAATGTCTAAATAAATATCACTCTCTGTATAGCTGTCCTACAAAATGGAGGTCTCAAGACCCACAAAGTAAGGGTCTTTCTACTCTAATTCTACAGTTCCTCCCTTTTCCTGGGTCTCCACAACCTAGGACAGCTGTATCCCATAATGAGCATAAGGCTCAATCAACACGAACAATCCATCCTCACACTCCCTGATCTCCCTCATTTCAATATGCTCATTTATTTCAGGTCAGTCTGCTGTAATCTCATAAATTTTCATTGTCATGATGAGAGATATAGAAGTCACAGTCTTTTTACATATTGGCAGAATACATTGGCAGTCTACATAGAACAATAGGACTCCAACTAATCCTACCACAATAATCAATATCTACCCAACAATCTTTTTTCTAAGATCTCCAAACCATGTCCCTATTCCAAAGACATCCCATTCATTTTTTTTCCAAGTTTTCATATACTTCAAGGGCCTTGTGGGACAGGTCAAGGGTATTTATGGAATGGACAATTTGTCCAGAATTATCTACATATGCACAGCAGGAGACGTTGATCACTTGGCATACGCCTCTATTTTCTGCCAATAAGATGTCTAAAGCCATCCTATTGTTGAGAATCACCCTTGCCAGGGCCTTAAATTCATCCTGCAATCCTGAAGGGCTGCACTTGTTTCAGTGGAAATATTTTTCACAATAGCAGATAGGATTCTCATATTTCCTCTGATGTCATCTAACTCTAAATTAACAGTCACAACCCCAATATTGGGCAGGAAAAACCTTAAAATAGCTCCCCAAATTGATCTTCTTACTCTGTGGCCAGGGTGATATTTGATTAATGAAGTTTCTGCTGTTGAGTCATGAGGATGAGTGAGATTTTGGAGTTTAATATGAAAAAATGTGGAATGGGCAATTTAAAGTAACACAAAAATAATTTATATGTTTATATGCTTTAACAGCTTATGTGGATGTCTAATAAAAGTGTCCTGGTCTAGCATAAACTGTAGCATTTTCTGTCTGTTTTCTATTGTCTGGGCAAATAACTTAAGAGTGATTTGCTTTCTGGTCATGTGGTACTATATTTGGATACCCCATTCTGATTATAAAACTCAATCACTGTGATAGGGATCTAAGTAGTAATTCTGTTCATCAGAACAATTGTGGTAGGTCATGAGATGTTTGGTAACGCTTAGAAATTACCCATAATTTCATCATCTTCCACATAACCAGATAAGAGTGCAAAACACTATCACCTGAATCATTATAATACACATCTACTGGCCAATATTCAGAACACTCCTTACTGAACATAAAGCAAGATTCCTCAAACTCCTGTGACCTCACATCTCTCTAATTCTATTTCAGTTCCTGTACATCCCTGTGTGTTCCTCCAGTGCTATTGAAGCAGTCTGGCCTTGACACCAGATCTGCTGCTTCATAACATTATCAGTTGTTCTAGAGCTCTGGGTAAGGTGATACCACCTCATGAGCCAGTACCTGCACTTTTCTTCAACGATAGTTGACCTTGTAGGGTTTCCAATTCTTTCAGTTTCTGGTCTGCCACTTTCCAGTAGCTCCTAGAGCCACTGCATCCCTCTGATCCATATAACTTGTGAATTGGTCAAGCTCTTAACTCCTGGAAGCTGTAGATTTGTAAAGGTCATGTGCAGCCCCTTCTGTGGGACTGTGGCAACTGACCACTAGAATGTTCAATGAAAGGGAAAGAAAAGGGGAGGTCCTTTAAAAGAAAGACTCCTGGGAAGTATAGCTCAAGAAGGTTCTGACCTCTAGCTTGCCAGAAGGGAGGACCAGATGAGACTAATTAGAGTCTTACTTAGAAAGCAAGAAGTTTCCCAGAGGACTCCTAGCCCAAAAGTTACCAAAAAAAAAAGAAGGGGCTAGGAATATATCAGGGTAGCAGGCGCCCAAGTGTTCCAAAGAAGACATAGCCTGATCAGAGAGAGCTAGGATGCCCTTAGAGCTATTATGACAGTAGAGAATATCCATCTCGGAGGGCTTGGGAAGCCAGCTACTTGAGGCTTTAGCAGTTTGGAGGGTACCATGGAAAGGGCTGGTTTTGGTTCTGATGATGAAACTGTATTAGCTGGAAGTGAATGCTTCCAGTACATGAATACATTGTTCTGGTACTGCAGGGGCTGGACTTGTGGTATTAATCTGTGAGTTTCATACAGAGAGAAGAAAAAGACACTTTTCAAAGCTGCAGGGTTTTCTATTTGGAACATTTTTGTTTTATCTTGTGAATCTGTGCAGCAGGAATTAAAGGATACAACTTTTGCTCCTTTCCTTGTACTGTGGAGTTCCTTACATTGGGTCAATCAGGAGGCCATCAGAGGAGACTAGAGGTTGCCACACCAGGCCAGACATCATTTTCTTAAGAAGCTGTGGTTTGGTCCTTGCAGAATTCTCTCTCTCTCTGGAAGTGAGGTCTTGATGTTATGAGCTCTGTCTCCTAGAACATTCTGCAGCAGGTAAAGATGTGGGGTGTGTACAAGTAGCTTGTATATTTAGTCAGTATCCTGTTAAGTTAATAAAGGTTTAGTTCATTGATATGACAGAGATGATTTCTAAACCAAGCCTGTAATGAGAATGTTTTAATGTGTGTTGCTTGCTACTTGCCTTCTCTTTTTATTGTCCCTATTAATTAGTTTGATGTGTACTTTGCTTTTCTATCATTAGGTTTTTAGTTCCCTTCAAATCTGCAGGTATAATAGAATTGGTTCTGGCCATGACAGGTATTTGTAAGGTTTTACAATTCCAGCTTGAAAATGTTTTACTTTCCACATGGTTTCTTATGGAGTTAAGCTGCATAAATGGTTTGGAACATATTTATATGAGGTAATATGGTGACTAAAATGTAGGCAGGTGATTTTAGCTTCTAGCCCTTATCTCCACTTCAGCTACACAGAAAAAAAAGGGTAGGAAATGCATAAGGCAATACTTTTTTATTGGACTAGCTTTTGACAGCTAATATACTCTTCGTCAGGTCAGGATAGCTGTTAGCTTGAGCTGGCATCATGGCATGAACGTGCTCAATATGTTTCCTCTGCCCAATTCCAGATGTTAGGGACATCAGAAGAGTGACTGCATATCGAAAAAGGTAAAAGAGAGAACAATTCAGAACAAAAGGTCAGTCTAAAAAGACATATAAAAGAGGGTTGTGTAACTTTTTCTAATATATAGGGCTTCTCAGTCACGTATTTTTACAACTGTATGTAGTTATTTATATTCATCAAAGTTGGCAAATAATGTTCTATTTGAAATTTTTCTAAATCTTGAACTTGGGTGAATCCTAGCCTAGTAATTAGGCATGTATAGTAGATGCTGATTAGCGCAGTATACTTTTTTAAAAAAATAAAAAATTAGAAATATTCAAGAAATGTTGACTAATAACTTGCTACCAGATCTCTATCTGTCAGTGTCCAATATGCAAAGTCTTCTGAGAGATGAAGAATAGCTTTGTTCTTTACAATTAACTCTGTTATGAGTGAGAAGCAGATGTGGGTGATAAAATGAAACAGAATGAGTGAATTATACACAGCTAAACTCTACTGTAATTTCTAGTTAATCTAAATATACAAATGGGATACAACTTTGCAATACATTGTAACAGGGGTCGAAAACAAGGTTCATTTAAAGATTACCTGTTAGTAGAGGTGATTCTGCCCCAAAAGATGCTTCTTGGCATGTCTGATGCTGACTGGTGGAAGAGCTGGCACAGCTAGAGTGGGCAAGCTAATGTGAGACAGCATTCGAGGGGCTGTCATGGCCCAGCGGCAGGTAAGAAACATGAGGGGAAAGCTGCTGATACAGCATAAAGATTTCTGTTTTTTTTCCCTCCCGCCTCCTGACTGTGGTAGCCTGAGATAGGGAGGAGGAGGATGGTGACAGCTCTGTGTCATGGGAGTGTTGCTGACTATTTTCTGCAGATCTCTTTCTCCTCCCACATCTCTTTACACTCTATGGGGGAGTGGGTAAGAGCAGAGAAGATCATTGCTTCTGCTACAGCCACTTCTGCCACTGTCCCATGGCAGCAGCAGAATCAGAGTCTCCACTGCAACTGTTCAGCTCCAGGAGACTGGTGAGAGCATCAGGAGACAGTGGGAAAAGCCCCTGGTGCTAAAATAAACTGAAGGCTGGGTCAGGTGGTGACTTCGTGGTGACATCACAACCTGGGAGTGCACAGGTCATAGAGCCACTGCTAAAGAATGAATCTGTTATGCTCAGGTTTTTGGACCCTTGGCCGACAAGAGGGTGGTGTACCTTTCGGAGGGTCCGTAGGCTCTCTTGTCGGGTGGCGAGGCAGAACAGGAGGCAGGACCAGCTGAGCCTTGGCACTGGAGACTGAGGCAAATACGGAGGCGATGAAGAGATGAGATAAGGCGCTGTGTCTTCACCACTGGTGGTCAGCGGTCCTCCTGGGAGGAGCCCGTAGGGACCCGACCGCTGGGACTTAGGTGGACCTAGGGAGGTCAGGGAATGGTGCAAGGGCCAACTGCAGCTTCACCCTGGAAGCCCGCGGTCCCCCCAGGAGGAGCCCCTAGGGACCCGGGCCGCTGGGACTTAGGCGGGCCCTTGGAGATGGTAGTCTTGAAGAAGTCCTAGGTCAAGTGCCAGAGGGTCGTTGCTCACCAGTCCGAAGTTGTACGCCAGAGAATCACCACTTGCCAATCCGAAGTCAGGAACCAGAGAATCACCGTAAGCCAATCCGAAGTCAGGAACCAGGAACACCAAGACGGACCAGGATCCAAAGTTCAAGGACTCACAGAAGCAAGCAGACTGGACAGCGCTGGAAGACATTGCCAAGTCACTGAATGAGCAGAGGAAGCTGCCTTTTATACTTCCTCTGCCCTGGCTGATAGAGAACAGGTGAGGCCATTTAAAGGGATGGGTCCCTTTAATTCGGTGGAGGGGGCGTGGCCTCATGCCCAAGCATGGCGGTGGCCATCTTGGATTTCCCCTGCGGAGGGGAGACGCCGCTGGGGGGAAGCAGGACGCCTTCCCCTGTAACGGGCAGCGCTGGAGGCCGCGCGGGCGCAATGGCCCGAGTCAGAACCCTACCCCGGGGCTCGTGCGGCGCCGCGAATCAGGTAGGGGGCCGTGGTCATGGGGCACCACGGCCGCGGAGCACAACATAATCAAAGACAAAAACACAGAAATAAAATTAAATTAAAACTAAAGGACACATAATAAGTGACTAAGGGCTCTAAGCAAACTCCGGTCACACTGTTTAAACTTAGGAGAGTCAAGAATGACAGCGCCAGCATCACTGCCAGATGTTAACATCAAAGAGGCATAAATAATGTAAAATTAAGTGGCAGGGTGCCTGCACAAACTCCTATCAACAACAAAAGACCCAGGAGGTATTTTTTTAAAATAAGGACACTTTTAGAAAAACAAGTAACAGGTGAAATAGCTCCATTCCTAACAAATCAGAATAATCCATACCAGATTTATTTTATTTTATTTACTTATTTTCTGCTTTTCATCCTTCAAAGCAGACTACATTCAGGTACTGTAGGTATTTCCCTATCACCAAAGGACCTTCAATCTGTTAGGAAGATTTATTAAGCCGTGATAGTTTATTGTGGGAAGGCCAAATATCATGGAGGGGGAACATCCCTGTGATATTGGGCCCCTTCCTGACAAACTCTCATGGCATTACATTGGCATAATTTCTTATTACAGCTCACATTGCAACAAATAATTGTGCCATAGTACGTGGCTTCCTGCACAATGGTGGCCCAACTCAGCTAGTTCCGCCATCACTTAAAGGGCCAGAGGCCCAAAAAAGTGCATCTTCCAAAGCCACAAAATATTGCCCCAGGGCTCTTTGGAGACCCCCACCCACTCACCCCCACCTTCCAAGGAAGCACTGGCCCCCAAAATAAAAAATGTATCCATCTGCATAGCAATGACCCCCTCCTCTTAATAGTGAAAAAAGGCCCCCTTAGTCTTAAGATCTTTCACCCTGGCCCATTCCTCTCCTCCATCCAAATATAATAGAAACTCTTGTGTCTAGGATACCCACCCCACCCAAAAAAATGTCCCTGTGGTGACTTGTGGCCTTTGGGGGTCACCACTCTTTGGGCCTTGGCACCTTTAATTTTTCCATAGGACTATCGGGGACCAGTGATAGCACCCCGATGCTCTGGCAGGAAAATAGCTACTGCTTCCTAAATAGCATTAAAATAAGAGGGCTGACTTTTTTCTAAGCCACATCAATTTATTGACATAGATTTACTATGCGTCTGCTGCTTTGCATGTATTAGGAAATTTTTTTGTATGCAAATCAGCTTATTTCTATAGAGGAAGGAAACCATGTGTTCTTTTGCGTGATAGTGGCACAATATGGTGATATGCAATAAACAGCATTTAACACATGTTACATGCTGTTGTTTACCTTGCTTTATTGCAGCTTAGTAAATCCACCTCTAGGTTTGTATCTGAGGCTATAGTGACTTGCCTAAGGTCATAAGGAATGGTAGTGGGATTTGAATCCTGGCTTCCCTGATTCATAGCACGCTGCACTAACTACCAGGCTAGTCAGAAGTTTTTTGTAACCATCAAAAGTTTGAAAGGTTGCCATAGAAACCTTGCCAACCTTGGGTCTGAGACAAGTAAGCAACAGAGTAATTTACCAGTATAGGACATCGGAGGTGTACTGAGATCAGCTCCCTTGGGGGTTCCATGAATTTTAAGAATATCAAAATAAATTATAGATTGCAACCACCTGTAGCAGGGAGGTGTGGTGGCTAATAGAGAATTATATGAGTAATACCAGCATACTTAATTGGCACTATTTTATCAATGTAATAATCTCACCCTATTTTTTCGTTTTAGTAAACAACGTGTTTGAGAAAATTTAAAAATAATTAAATGCGGGATGAGGCAAGTTTCATATACTTAGACGCATGCCTCCGCGGTCTTGCCTCGTTATTTGCTATATAATCATTAACTTACCTCCCTCCCACTCGCTTTATTTTATACAATTTTTTCTATACTTTATTTAATTCGTTTTATTGTAA